>NW_024105315.1:0-21497 GCF_016802725.1 Solenopsis invicta
TCTAACGTTTATTAATAAATTTGTTTACCTTATACATAAAAGCAGTGTCTCATTGTGTTAATTAACAAATTCATCCCTTAACCCAATCCATCGTTCCGCTGACCAAATAAATTCAACTATTTAAATATATTTAACAACAAAAAGCATCAGTCACGAGTATATCGTCGACGTCGTTCCCATCAACACATCACGCTATCCGTTGGTCAACCAGAGCTGGTGGGCACTTCCTGGATACACCGCAGACCTTTTGTTTAAACAATTAATTCACCACTCGAGAGATCGCCGCTCCCATCCTTGTGCAAGGTATCACAGGCAGAGAGCAGAGTCGCACCCGTGCTGCCCCATTTACCATTGGTGCAGCTTAGCAAGCAGAAAGGTAAGTATTGTTTAAACAAATAATAATTGGTAAATCTCTCGCAAAGTAATACTGCATAGCAACAGCGTCACCGGGCGCATTCCGTAACCGCCGCGCGTAGCCCGGCATTCCAGACCGACCGTTACGGCTCTCAGCCACGAGTCATTGTAATCCGACTCTTATCTAATCTACGCGCGATAATCAGTCGCCTCGAGCAGGATTGTGCACGTATCTTGGCTCCTTATAAAATACACAGCAAAGCATTTTAATCAACTTCAAATATTAGATGTGCTTATAAATTTATAAACGTTCATAATTTAAATAAATAAACGTTGCTCGACAGTACTTGCTTCTTAAGAGTTGACTTCGAACAATAATCAATTTTGCAATTGCAACTATAAAATTTCTAAGCACTCGCAATTAAATAACCAATTTTTAAGATTGTAACTATAATATTTACAAGCAGTTACAATTAATTAAATAAACGAGCATGACCTCCGCTTTAGAGAATCTTCATTTAATTTTCTTTTAACCTGTTTAACGGCTAACAAACTTTTATCGTGTTTTCTTCCCTCTGCACGTGATACACGCGCAATCGAAGAATCCGCGACGTGACAAAAATGGTGACAGCGGTGGGATTTGACAAGTTTCGTGGTAAATCCTTCCGTCGATAAATGTCGGTAATTTTGAATGGTAAATCCTTCCGCCTATAAATGTCGGTAATTTTGAATGGTAAATCCTTCCGCCGATAAATGTCGGTAATTTTGAATGGTAAATCCTTCCGTCGATAAATGTCGGTAATTTTGAATGGTAAATTCTTCCGTCGATAAATGTCGGTAATTTTGAATGGTAAATCCTTCCGTCGATAAATGTCGGTAATTTTGAATGGTAAAACCTTCCGTCGATAAATGTCGGTAATTTTGAATGATAAATCCTTCCGTCGATAAATGTCGGTAATTTTGAATGGTAAACCCTTCCGTCGATAAATGTCGGTAATTTTGAATGGTAAATCTTTCCGTCGATAAATGTCGGTAATTTTGAATGGTAAAACTTTCCGTCAATAAATGTCGGTAAACCTGAACGGTAAATCCCTTCCGTCGGTAACAATACTAATAAATTGAATGATTTATCCACAATGACGTAAAGAACATGTGCCCCCCTCACAGCATTCCTAGCAACAACCGCGAATTACATGACGAGGTCTATTTAAACTGGATTCATACGGCTCGTTGCTGCATCGCTTTATTCTTTCAACACAGAGTAACGAACCAAATAATTTGTGACGAATGCCAATCAGACTTACCTCCCTATGAAGAGACTGATTACGACAGAGTATCTAGACATTACATACATATTAGTGGCCCCGCACAGGCCCCACAAATTGAGCTCTGCCATACCTGTCGCAGACCTATCCCTTTCAGCAGAATCCCGAGCCTATGCCCTGTTTGCCACGACGTTCTAGACGACTTTCTGCGATACTTACAACACGCAAACGACAGACCATTCGACAGCAACGAAGCAACCATAATCGCAATTAATCAAACGCGCAATCTCCCAACAGCCGGCCAGCATCCTATCGAAATATAACCATAATGGAAACAAGAAATAAGAATAGAAGTACCGCGCCATCCGAAAGCGGCGCGTCTCAGGAAAACCTCTCGCAAGACCCCGCAACAAGAATATACGAATTAGAACAAATAGAAAAGGCAATCGCCGAACGAGAAAAACGGTTACACGCCCAAGAAAATATGCTGCGACAACAGCTCGATAGTGTGGAAACAAGTCGCGTTCAGCTGGATCGCGATCGCGAAAGTTTCAACCGCAATATGGTAACCCGCGAGAAAGAAATTGCGGCAAAAGAGCGCGAATTAGAACGTAAATCGTCAGAACCTGACCCCATACCGTTCGACGAACCGCCCCTAGAAATATTGCACACCGCTCGCGGTGACTATACCTACTCCCCCTCGCGTCCACTGCCCTCCGGAAGCGGAGGTAATGGAGGAGGAGGAGGCAATGAGCCTCCAGCACCTAAAGTCTCATTTCGTGAAGCTACTGAATCGGTGCCTTACTTCGACGGTTATAACATTCCCTTAGCGCAATTTACGCGTGCATGCCGCCGTGCCTCAGAAATAATTCCTCCCGCGGCCGAGCGCAATCTAACAAAATTATTGATAAACAAGTTAGGTCGCAGAGCATACTACGTTGTGGAGGACGAACCCTGTGACACTGTCACCGAACTTATCGACTTACTAACCGGCGCGTTCGGCTCCCCAAAGACTTTAGACCAATACCGCGGCGAGCTAAGTACGGTATATCTACGCTCGAACGAGCACATATTGGATTACATTAGTCGAGTAAAAGATCTGAGAACAGCGATACTTGATGAAGAACGCAGGGACAAACGCCGATTGGACCCTCGCTTCGTTGTTGAGATAGATAATCTAACCGCGCGATCGTTCTATGAAGGCCTACCGCTGGAGTTCCGGTTACAGATCGGGCCGGAAACTCGCCGAAAACATACCGATGCATTCGCCGCCGCAAAGGCAATAGCGAAAAGGCGAGAGTTAGATTACCAACGACAAGATATGCGACACCGCCTCGACCGCGACCGCGATCCGCGCTACTCTACTCCCCAACGGTCAGATCGAGTAACCTACAGGGGCTCCGATTACCCAAGATCCGATAACCGCCACAGCTATCACTCTCCTTCGTACCCGCCGCGAGACCGCCCAGCATACCGCGATAACGACTACCAGTGGCCCAGACCCCAAAGGGAGACGGGAGCTAGGATACCAGATCCACGTAGCGCGGGCAGTTATGCGAGGTCATACGAACCGCGCTCAGATAACCGTTACCAATCTACCTACACGCGTTCGAGTCCTCAGAGGGAACCGCCGATACGAACTTACGATGACCGTGACCGCGAGAATTATCGAGAACATCGGGAATCGCGCCCAACCGAGAAGACCTGCCGCTATTGTAAAGGCATCGGTCACGATATAAATGAATGTCGCAAGCGACAGTTTAACAACACCCGTCGAGACGAGGCGGGAAACGCGCCCGGTCCGTCGGGACGGCGAGACACGACCCCGGCGGACGATCAGAAACGCACTCGCCCGTTAAACCCGATCGAGGCAGAGAAGGGCCACAACGAGAGCGAGCACGAGTAACTGTACTGAACCCCTCAGAATTTTCTCACGCCCCTACTATAACAATATCCGCGACAGGCCTCCTCCAGGAGACCAACTTTATGATAGACACGGGGGCCGCCCCCAATGTAGTTAAAGAAAGAAGCTTGAGTCCCGACGTCAACATAAACCGAGACGACCCGCTCCTCCTTAGTGGAATTACGAGCGGGCGTGTCGAAACCTTAGGGTCTGTAGAGTTGATGATTATGGGCCACCCGGTAACCGCATACGTGGTGCCAAATAACTTTCCAATCGCCCAGGAAGGCATCTTAGGAGCCGACTTCCTGCGTGACGCTTCTCAAATAAATCTTTCAGAACAAAATCTAATGTGGCACGGCCATCAGATTCCTTTCTCCTCTCGCGAAACCGTGGTGATACCCGCGAGATCACAAGCAGCATTTTACCTTAGGGTAAACAATCCTAAAATAAAAATCGGTTACGTACCGAGACTCAACGTGTGCGATGGCGTCTACCTAGGAGATGCTGTCGTCACGAATCGCGATGGAAAGGTGTACATTCGGGTAATTAATACGAGTGAGTTAGATAGGGAGCTTATTGTTCCAAGTATAG
Source organism: Solenopsis invicta (assembly GCF_016802725.1). Lineage (NCBI taxonomy): Eukaryota > Metazoa > Arthropoda > Insecta > Hymenoptera > Formicidae > Solenopsis > Solenopsis invicta. The sequence goes on from NW_024105315.1 coordinate 4,114, forward strand.
AATTACAAGAGATAGAGAACATATCAAATAGCTACCCCGGAGGCGACTCTAGAGACGCCGCTATAAACATCGTCCGATGTCAGGACAAAGCACAGAGACGCGATCAAGTTCGACAACTTCTGAGACTAAAGCATTTGAATGAAGAAGAGACGAGACATGTAAACGATTTACTAGAAAGGCACGCGGATCTTTTCCAACTCCCCGACGAGCAGCTAAGTTTTACCAATTCCATAGAACACAAGATCGTAACCGTAGACGATAGACCGATAAATGTCAAACAATACAGGTTTCCCCCCGCGCATAAACATGAAATTAGTCGACAGGTGAATGATATGTTAGAAAAGGGAGTGATAGAGGCCTCGATTTCGCCATATAACTCCCCCTTATGTGTCGTCCCTAAAAAGGCAGACTCTAAGGGAAACAAGCGATGGAAGCTAGTAATAGATTTTCGCGCGTTAAACGAGAAAACACTTGGGGATGCGTACCCCTTGCCAAACATTACTGATATCCTTGACCAACTAGGCAGCGCGAAGTACTTTAGTGTATTCGACCTCGCATCGGGTTTTCACCAGATCCCTATGGCCCCCGCGGATTCTCATAAAACCGCCTTTTCCACTCCTTACGGGCATTTCGAGTTCAAGCGCATGCCATTCGGACTCAAAAATGCCCCAGCCACATTTCAGAGGCTGATGGACCGAATTCTCAGCGGGCTACAGGGACTCGAGTTGTTCGTATATCTTGACGATATTGTCGTATATGCAAGTAGCCTGAAGGAGCACGCTCAAAAGTTTAACAAACTAGCTGAACGCTTGCGCGCCGCTAACTTACGACTCCAGCCAGATAAGTGCGAGTTTCTTAGGAAAGAAGTCACTTATCTGGGCCATGTAATAGGGGAAGCCGGAGTCAAACCCGATCCCCAGAAGGTTGAAGCCGTGAAGAATTTCCCCCGGCCTAGGAACGCGAAAAACATTAAACAATTCCTAGGTTTAGCCGGGTACTATCGCCGATTTATTAACAACTTCTCCAAAATCGCAAAACCTCTTACCACTCTATTAAAAAAGGACGAACCGTTCACATGGCAAGAGCCCCAAGAGAATGCGTTTACGAACCTCAGAGACCAATTATGCACAGAACCGATCCTACAACATCCCGACTTCACGCAACCATTCCTCCTTACCACTGACGCTTCCGGATACGCCATAGGTGGAATTTTAAGTCAGGGGGAGATCGGCAAGGATAAACCCATAGCATACGCGTCCAGGCTCCTCAATAATGCAGAGCAGAACTATTCTACAATCGAGAAAGAGTCATTGGCCATAATCTACTGTACTAATCATTTTAGGCCGTACCTGTACGGTAATAAATTTATAATATTAACCGATCACAAACCACTAGAGTGGTTGCATTCCGTCAAGGACCCCACTTCGCGGCTTATTCGCTGGCGGCTTAAGCTCGCCGAATACGACTATAAGGTAATATACAAAGCGGGCAAGATAAATTGTAACGCAGACGCTTTGTCGCGTAATCCCGTCGAAGCGACTCGCGTCCTACCCTTGACCTTACACGACTCAAGCGACGAAGTTTTATTCGACCCCGCGTCGCCGCCTCGTATATCTAACCGAAATAATAACTCCACGAAACCGACTCCGAACAAACCCGGTAGCTCGCCTAAGCCTGCAGCGCGCAAACATGATGGCAACCCAGACGACTGCGACGACGATGAAACCATATCCGATGCGCCCAAGCCAAGTAAGCGAGTTCGATTTAAAGCCACCCGAGACGACTTGCCACCACGAGGAGTTGCCGAAACGATCCCCTACAAATCTCCCGACGAGATAAATCCGACACCCGTGGAGATACCCGTTGACCTGGACTCGTTTACGAACGAGAGCGAATCCGATACCGAGAGCGAAACTAGCGACGACGACATCCTCGACACTCCTAACGAACCATATGTTTTTAACCCGGAGAATAGAATTAAATTCAATGCTACGCGCGACAACTTGTTGATGCGGCGCGATAACCTAGTTGTGTTTATAACAAAGAGAGGTGACCCTTGCGGCAAAGGGGCACAAGCCCTGGCGGGGGCAGGAATCTTGCCCCAGATAAGAGACGCGACCCTAGCCAGAGCCCGGCCGATCCCTTACAAAGGGAAATATATAATCACACTAACGGTAAAAGATCGAGTATCGAATATAATAGAAAAAGACATCCTTAACGAAGCTATACACTCCCTTCTCGACGTAATCAAAGAACTCGATATCCAAACTATTTCTCTTTCTAACGGAGACGTTGGAAGTGTACCGTGGGAAAACGTCCGCAAGTTAATTAGCAACACATTAAACAATACAGGCGTAACTGTAACAGTCTGCCGTAACGAGGTAACGGTACCTCCGCTAGAAACACGCGAAGCAATACTACATGAAAATCATGCGTCGGCCATCGGCGGCCACAAAGGCGTCGCCAAAACGTATCGCCGAATTCGAAACAGGCATTACTGGCCTAAAATGAAAACCGATATCCAAACGTACATTAATAATTGCCGGAGTTGCCAACTAAAGAAGTTAGTCAGGAGGAAAACCAAGCAGCCGATGGTACTAACGGATACACCAGACGCTGCTTTCGACAAGGTGTCTATGGACATCATGGGGCCTCTCCCCTTATCGCATGATGGCAAATCGTACATACTAACAATACAAGACCTCCTCACTAAGTATTCTTTGGCGATTCCGCTGGAGAAAGCTGGCGCGATCGACGTTGCGGATGCCTTTGTCAATGAATTCATCAGTATTTACGGGGCTCCTAAAGCCTTATTGACCGATCAAGGATCGCATTTTATTAACAGTTTGATGAAGGCAATCGCAAAGAAGTTTAAAATATCCAAATATACGACCACTGAGTATAGGCCGCAATCAAACGGCTCCGTTGAACGCTCACATCACGTGCTCTGGGAATATCTGAAGCAAGTAACGACGGATAAGAACGACTGGAGCAGCCACCTTAAGCTGGCGTGCTTTTCGTATAATACAAGTGTACACGAGGGAACGCAGTATACCCCTCACGAGCTAGTCTTCGGCAAAATCGCGCGTACACCGTCCCACGAAAAAGCACCAGAGGACGTGACCAACGAGAGTTATGCGTACTACCTCACTAACCTGTATAATAAAATACGAGACTCCCAGGAGGCAGCGCGCAGTAACCTCGAACGAGCAAAACTTAGATCTAAGAGATATTATGATAAGAAATTAAATCCCGTTAATTTTAAGATCGGCGACCAAGTATATCTACTGAAGGAGCCAACTCATAAACTAGGGGACCAGTACACTGGCCCGTATAAGATAATAGAGATACTAAGAAGCAATAACGTTAGGATCAAAATAAATGATAGAGTTACAAAAGTAGTGCACGAAGACAAACTAAAGCCATCCACAAACTAAAGCCTCCCATCTCCAACATGAAGAATCATACCCTCGACGGCCATCGGAGGAACTGGCCAGTAGTTCCGACTCGGACAGCATCGCATAAACATGCTCCTACTACTCACTATTACCGCGCTACCCCTCGTGTCCGGCCTTATCGGCTATGACTGTGGGGGAGAAGGTTTCAACATCACCACCCTATCTCTCCTGGACGTTGCCGACTGTGATATGGATAACATTGAACCGCAAAAAGAAGAGGCATATATTCAATTAATGCAGCTCTCGGACTTCGACAAAACTCCCGCTATACAGTGTAAGGTCGAGGTAGACCGCACAATCTACTACTGCGGGATGCACTCGCACGTATCCATTGTGCAAAACGGCAGACGAGAGTATTTGCAAGAGATTGGGGAACATGCGTGCAAAAGACTTCACGACTCCGGATCATTTCGAATAGCTGACGCCATAGTCGACGGAATAGTGAAGAATGCTACCAACCTAAGGAGCGTTACCTTAGCCGGATCAGCTGCAGTAGACGCAGACTGCACCGGCACCCAGTACACAGATGGATACGGGAACTGGGAAAATGTAGTGGTTCAGGCCATATTGAGAAGAACCTTGAAAACCTTCGAAATGCCCGTCAAGAGATCAACCGGCCAGGCGATATTGCCTGCGGGCGCCCAATGCAAGCTCGCGCACGGATACTGCCTGGACTCAGAAGGATCGGAAACATTCTGGACTCCCTTAACAGTCGATCACTGCCACTTCGACCGGTACGACATCATCTACGAAGGTCTAGCCACCAAACTGTCGCCGAAAGCAAACCAAACGACCCCAACTATTTACACAGTAACAACAAAAGATACGACGTTCGCTCTAGCCAAGACCACCGACTTCGACATCTGTGGATACAAGTTGACGCAGACGGAACATCCCAAGCTATTCATACTGGAAACAACGAAAGGACGCACCTTCCAAACGAGGTCTAAAATCGCGGTCGACAACCTAGACATCTTCTTATACGTCAATTCCAAATTTGTGTACGTGGAGAAACACATTAAATCGCAACTGACGCAGCTCTACCGAGACATCATGGAGCATAAATGTGTACTGGAAAAACAGATCTTACAAAACGCGCTGACATTAGCCAGCATCGCACCAGACGAAATAGCATACAAGGTCATGAAAGAGCCCGGTTATACGGCAGTAACCAGCGGTGAAGTTATACACATAATCAAGTGTATCCCAGTAGAATGCAAAATCCGCCAGACGGAAAACTGCTACAACGAATTACCAGTAACGCATCGTAATACCTCACATTCCTGCTACCAAGATCTAGAATATTATCAAAAACCGGCACGATAAGAGACTGCAACGACCTACTTCCAACGATGTACAAACTACACGGTGCGTGGTTCAGGCTCACGCCAAAACCGATGGAGGTACTTGCGCCACCCATCATACAACCACTCACTCATCCCACCTGGCATTACGCCAGCCCGTCCTCCTTGGCGACCAGTGGAATCTACAGTGACGAGGACTTAGATAGGCTCAGAGCGCATATAATGTTCCCTGTGGAGAAGCCGTCTATGTTAAACACCATCGCTCGGGGAGCACTAGGCGAGACGATCCCATCTGGGAGCGTATCAATGTACAACCTATTGGACGAAGACTCACTAAATCGAATTGCAGAATCTGCCGGAGAAAGAGTCTGGCACGGATTGGTTACGTTTGGGTCTGCGAGCGCAGGAATACTCGCCATCTTCATCATTGCACGCATAGTCAAACTCATAATAGACACTATAATTCACGGCTACGCGTTGCATTCAATCTATGGTTGGAGCATGCACCTCCTCGGCGCTATATGGAGCTCGGTAACTCACCTGCTGATACATTTGGGCGGAAGGAAGAATCAAGCATCAGCAACCACGCCTGAGGCTCGTCCAACACCTGAAGATGCCCCGTCCCTGACCCTTTCAATGTCCGAAGCTCGACTTCCGAAACCCCAAGGTGAGTGTGCAAAAAGTGAAAGACTAAAGCCAACCTATACCTACGCCGAGTTACGAAAATACGTGGAAAACAATTGCCACGGAACGAATGAGTCGGTGTAAAAATGTCAGCATACGCTAACATTTAAATATAAGGGGGGCGGGTGTAACATCCGCAACACTTATTTTTGCGTCGTTTATAATTATTCAGTGATAATTGTTAACCCATAATTATTAACCAATTCTACTATCTCGTATAAGCTCTTATAATAACCTCCTATATCATTATAATCACTAACCAAATTTATTAATATTGTAAAATTAGAACTTACCATCATAGTTATCATCAGAGAGTTACCATGTAGAACTTACCATCATAGTTATCATCAGAGAGTTACAATGTGAACCTTACCATCATCAGAGAGTTACCATGTAAACCCTACCATCATAGTTACCATCAGAGAGTTACCATGTGAACCTTACCATCATAGTAATCATCAGAGAGTTACCATGTAAAACTTACCATCGATCGTATTAATTACCGTTACCACTCCCACACTTCGAGTGGGAGTTGCGCCACTGTCGGGCGACATGGTGGGGTACCCCCACCCGCGCAATATCAAGCCAAGCGTCACTCCGCCGTTGCTAGGCGAAGCAGTAGTGTTCTAGTTCTCGCGTCGTCGCGATCGGTCGACTTCTAGGAGTCTCTCCGCGTATCCACTGAATCTTTGCTAACTCCAAATCAATTGTTTAACATTCCTATATCCGACTCGCGCAAAGAGTCTAGCTAAGTAACTACTCATCGCAAATATTATAATAAATAGTTGTAAAACAGTTTAAGGTGTTGTATTAGTTTAATCTCAACGATTATTAATAAATATTGTTTACCTTATACATAAAAGCAGTGTCTCATTGTGTTAATTAACAAATTCATCCCTTAACTCAATCCATCGTTCCGCTGACCAAATAAATTCAACTATATAAATATATTTATTGAGTTATTAAATACGCGTCAATTTCCGTTCGGTTTTAGTTCAAGTTCTCTTTTTTGTAAGGTGGCATTCCCACTTTTCTGCATGTAGACATAGTGGTGGGAGTTAGGCTGGATTTTCTGTTGCCTGAGACTGAGCGCCCTGAGTTGCACTTCCTTTTCTGATTTCTGACAATAAAGACGTATTGTAACATTCACTAGGGAGTCTTTGAGTGTCTATTATTCAAACATTAACACGTTCCATATCACACAACGCGACAATCTCAATAGGTTATGGGCCCAGTTGACGCTGAAATAGTGAATTTCAAGAACATTGAAGATTCAGTTTTTTTTTCCCGCGGTTTGTGAAGTTCGTGTTGTGGACACTGGACAAAGACGATTCGATCATTTCGATCTCATTGCTGAGTTTCGTGTAGTTTTGTGTAAACTGAAGACAAGTTTTTTTTCTTAGTTGAATCGTTTGGAATCGTGCGGTATATTCGGTAAAGAACTAGTGCGATTCGCGAAACATTCTAGAACGAGAAAATCGTGTTCGGACGTGCATACAGTTTTACCTACCTACGGTCGATCGAGTCGAGTGAATTTGAAATCAAGTGAAGTCGGACCCTCTTTTTTTCTCGTGTTTTTGTTCTGGACCTTTTTTTTTCTTTTTCTTTCAAACCTTTTTTTTGATTGTTCGGAACAATGGAGACCGAGAGAATGGGAATTGATAAGCTGGAGGGTACCAATAATTGGCTCACATGGAAATTCCAAATGCGACAGTATTTAGAAGCAAATGAGTTATACGAGCATGTCGACGGTACCGCAACTAGGCCAGAAGGTATTGCAGATAATGCCACGGCAATTACTGTGTGGAAAAAGGCGGATGCAAAAGCACGACGTGCGATTTCAGCTGCGTGTCATAGACAACCATTGCTGCAAATCATGAACTGTGAAACGGCGAAAGAGATGTGGACGACGCTCAGGAGCACTTATGAGCAGGCATCAAAATCGAACATTATATTTCTGCAGCAGAAATATTACAGTTTCAAGAAGGAAACAGGAGACGATATCACAATTTTTCTCTCAAAGCTCATGGAAATTGTGCAGCAATTAAAGGATCAAAATGAGATCATTTCCGACTCAATGGTTATGACGAAGATTTTGATGTCACTACCGCCGGAGTATGATCATTTCCATAGTGCCTGGGAGTCGACGAATGCGGATGCTCAGACGATGGCGAATTTGCGTGCACGGTTACTAGCTGAAGAACTTCGATTGGGATCACGTGGTCAAATCGAAAATGTGGAAGCGCTGGTAGCCAAAAGAAATTTTTCGAAGAAGAACGGTCCAAAAAGGGGTCAGGCGAATCAAAACAAAAATACTGCCGGAAGTAATAAAAGTGAGAGACCATGTTGGGTGTGTGGTGAAAAGGGTCACTGGAAACGTGACTGTCCACAGAAGAAGAAAAAAACAAGTGCGAAGGACGGAAATGCATCGACTGATGCATTTGTATGTCATGCATCGGTTCCGACATGTGACAGGGATGCTTGGGTACTGGACTCAGGTGCCAGTGATCACATGTGTCATCGCCGAGAATGGTTTGAAGATTTCACCGAGTTGTCAGCAGGAGTAACAATTGGAAATGGTGCAAAGATCATGGCACGAGGAAAAGGCAACATAAATGTTTTGGCGTTCAACGGAAGTGAATGGATCTCGAAACAGATGTTGAATGTATTGTATGTGCCAGAGATTCATTTGAATCTGTTTTCGTCGGGTAAGGCCATGGATCATGGACACCAATTACGTTCAGACAATAAGCGCTGTGAATTGCTGAAAAATGGTAATGTGGTCGCAGTGGGAATTCGTCGAGAAAAGCTGTTCCAGATGTTACTGAAGGTGAAACCATTGAAGAGCGGCGAGGCCATGGCAAATGTGGCGATAAAAAAGATCTCTCTCCGTGCTTGGCACGAACGGTTGGGACATCAAAACATCGCACACGTGAAGAAATTTCTGGACAGCGAGGGCATCGATTTCATCAACGAAGATTTTGCGTGCGAAGCGTGCGTCTACGGGAAACATCATCGTGGGAGCTTCAAGAATCGTGAAGAGAAATCGACGACGTGCGGAGAAATCATTCACGCGGACGTGTGCGGCCCAATGGAGGAATGCTCGCTTGGCGGTGCCAGATATTTTTTGCTGCTGAAGGACGACTATTCGCATTTTCGTGTTGTCTACTTTATGAAGCAAAAATCGGAAGTCGCGAACAACATCAAGAAGTTCGTGAAAGTGGCACAAAAGGACAACAGACACAACGTGCGCATTTTCAGGTCGGACAATGGAAGGGAGTTCGTTAACGATGAGATGAAGGCCTATTTTGACGAAATGGGCATCCATCATCAGCGCACGGTCCCATACACGCCAGAACAAAATGGGTGTGCTGAGCGGGAAATGCGAACGATTGTTGAGTCAGCGCGAACAATGATTCATTCGAAGGGAATGGATAAGAAGTTTTGGGCGGAAGCGGTCAATTCCGCAACATATGTTTTAAATTTAACCGGAACGAGCACCGTCCCTAACAAGACGCCGTATGAATTGTGGTGCAATAAACGAGCGAAGGTTGACCACTTGAGAATCTTCGGCTCGGAAGTTTTTGCACACGTGCCAAAGGAGAAGAGGCAAAAATTAGACCCGAAAGCAATTAAATGCACCTTCGTCGGATATGATGGAAACTCGAAGGGATATCGCATTTGGAATCCGGAATCGAGGAAAATTGAAGTGGCTCGAGACGTGATTTTTCTCTTAGAAGAATCAAGGGTTGTGCTCGACATTGATGGCACAAATGATTGGAAGGTAAATGATGCAGAGATCAACGAGCGGGACGACGATAAGCATGATAGCGATGCTGATGTGGAACCAGAAACGACTCCAAAGAAACGGGATCGTGGAACTCTATGTAACATAGATGAGCGAAACATCGTAGAGCATCGTTTGCGTGATCGAAGCACATTGTCTCGTCGGCGATTGACATCTGACGACGCATCTGCCCATTATGTAGCCATGTTAGCAATGAACGAGGAACCAAGGACGTATGAGCAGGCAATTGAATCGGCGGAACGGAAGCAGTGGGAGCAGGCAATGGATGAAGAATATGCCTCGCTCATGAAGAATCGTACGTGGAATTTGGTCGACCCACCGGAAGATCAGAAGGTAATAGATAATCGTTGGGTGTATAAAATTAAATTTTGCACAGACGGTAGCATCGAGCGCTTCAAGGCGAGATTGGTCGTGCGTGGTTTTACCCAGGAATATGGGATTGATTACCGTGAAACATTCAGTCCGGTGGTCAAATTCACATCGATTCGGGCCATCCTAGCATTGGCAGCGTCAAAGCGGATGTCACTCAGGCAATTCGACGTAAAAACTGCGTTCTTAAATGGAGACTTGGAGGAGGACGTCTTCATGAAGCAGCCGATTGGTTATGACGATGGAAGTGGACGAGTCAGTGAATCGGACCCATGTGTGTTCGTATGCAACGGCAAGGATGGAATAATGGTTCTGGCAATTTACGTGGACGATGGGCTCATCGCATCGGAAAACCAAGAGGCCATTTTGCCGGTGATTGATCATTTGCGAAAGGAATTCGAGATTAAAGTATCCGACGTAGGATGTTTTTTGGGACTCGAAGTCGATCAACGATCGGACGGATCAATTCAGGTCAATCAACGGGCATACGCACGGAAAATACTGCAGCGTTTTGGCATGATGGACTGTCATGCAGTATCTACACCACTGGATGCTGGACAGAATCTGAGCGATTTTGAGGCGGATGGAGAAGTTACTTTTCCGTACAGAGAGGCGGTAGGCAGCTTGATGTATTTGGCTGTGGCAACGCGACCGGACATCACCTTCGCAGTCGGAAATGTCAGCCGATACTTGGAAAAGCCGGCCGAGGCGCATGTGAATGCCGTCAAGCGCATTCTGAAGTACGTGAGAGGTACCTTGAACATGGGAATACTCTTCGAGGGAGCCAACGATCTGACGTTCTGCGGCTACAGTGACGCGGATTATGCAGGTGACAAACAAACCGCAAGATCGACATCAGGATATGTTTTTCTGCTCGGCGGAGGTATCATCAGCTGGGGTTCGGAGCGTCAAAAATCAGTGGCGTTGTCAACAACCGAATCTGAATACATGGCAGCGTCGCATGCCATAAAAGAATTGATATGGCTAAAGCAATTGCTGTCGGAGCTGCTCCAAGTCGAGATGGATACGCCAAAATTTTACATGGACTGCCAGAGTGCAATTCGGCTTGTGAGGAATCCGGAGTTTCACAAGAGGACCAAACATATCAATGTTCGATACCACTTCATTCGTGAGAAGTTCGAGGAAGGCGAATTCGAACTAAGATATATTTCAACGAATGAGCAGTGTGCAGACATTATGACAAAGACATTGCCAAGAGCAAGACATCAATTTCTTCGTACATTAATGAGCGTAGTTTAATTCGGAAATTAATTGTTCTTTTGTTTTGTCATTTTTGCACAACGTGGTAGAATTAATGTGTAACTTGCAACTAAAAGTGGGAGTATTGAGTTATTAAATACGCGTCAATTTCCGTTCGGTTTTAGTTCAAGTTCTCTTTTTTGTAAGGTGGCATTCCCACTTTTCTGCATGTAGACATAGTGGTGGGAGTTAGGCTGGATTTTCTGTTGCCTGAGACTGAGCGCCCTGAGTTGCACTTCCTTTTCTGATTTCTGACAATAAAGACGTATTGTAACATTCACTAGGGAGTCTTTGAGTGTCTATTATTCAAACATTAACACGTTCCATATCACACAACGCGACAATCTCAATAATATTTAACAACAAAAAGCATCAGTCACGAGTCGACGTCGTTCCCTTCAACACATCATGCTATCCGTTGGTCAACCAGAGCTGGTGGGCACTTCCTGGATACACCGCAGACCTTTTGTTTAAACAATTAATTCACCACTCGAGAGATCGCCGCTCCCATCCTTGAGCAAGGTATCACAGGCAGAGAGCAGAGTCGCACCCGTGCTGCCCCATTTACCATTGGTGCAGCTTAGCAAGCAGAAAGGTAAGTATTGTTTAAACAAATAATAATTGGTAAATCTCTCACAAAGTAATACTGCATAGCAACAGCGTCACCGGGCGCATTCCGTAACCGCCGCGCGTAGCCCGGCATTCCAGACCGACCGTTACGGCTCTCAGCCACGAGTCATTGTAATCCGACTCTTATCTAATCTACGCGCGATAATCAGTCGCCTCGAGCAAGATTGTGCACGTATCTTGGGTCCTTATAAAATACACAGCAAAGCATTTTAATCAACTTCAAATATTAGATGTGCTTATAAATTTATAAACGTTCATAATTTAAATAAATAAACGTTGCTCGACAGTACTTGCTTTTTAAGAGTTGACTTCGAACAATAATCAATTTTGCAATTGTAACTATAAAATTTCTAAGCACTCGCAATTAAATAACCAATTTTTAAGATTGTAACTATAATATTAACAAGCAGTTACAATTAATTAAATAAATGAGCATGACCTCCGCTTTAGAGAATCTTCATTTAATTTTCTTTTAACCTGTTTAACGGCAAACAAATTTTATCGTGTTTTCTTCCCTCTGCACGTGATACACGCGCAATCGAAGAATCCGCGACGTGACAAAAACACGTGAGATATCGCATAGATAACGATTCATTTGCAATTCGGGCTGGGAAATTCAATAGTAACGTTTCTGATGCAGATCATCGCTTGTTTGAAACATTTTAACGTAAAACATCACCCCCTCTCTTCAAGGCGTGGTTAGAATGACAAAATACATGCCGTGAAATGTTCCTCCCGCTCCCCCCACGTGACATCATCACGGTCAGTACGGCAAAGACGCGTGCCGTGAAATGTTTCTTCTGTAGGCATGTGGCATCACCCCCTCCCCTTCAAGGCGTGGTTAGCACGACAAATACATGCCGTGAAATGTTTCTCCCGCTCCCCCCACATGACATCATCATGGTCAGTACGGCAAAGACGCGTCGTGAAATTTCCCCCCTGCCCCCGCACCCCCCTCAGATCCCTGAGTTAGAATCCGCCTTACTATACTACTCACGTGAGTTATCGCATAGATAAAGATTCATTTGCAATTCGCGCAGGGAACTTCAATAGTTTTGTTTCTGATGCAGATCCACGCTTGTTTGACTCTTCTTAACGTAAAACACGTAAGATACCGCACAGATAACGATTCATTTCCAATTTGTGCTTGGAACTTCAATAGTTATGTTTCTGATGCAGATCAACGTTTGTTCGACGCTTTTTAACGTAAAATACGTGAGATATCGCATAGATAACGATTCATTTGCAATTCGCGCTGGGAACTTCAATAGTTTCGTTTCTGATGCGGATCAACGCTTGTTTGACGCTTTTTAACATAAAACACGTGAGATATGGCATAGATAGCGATTCGTTTGCAATTCGCGCTGGGATCTTCAATAGTAATGTTTCTGATGCAGATCAACACTTGTTCGACGCTTTTTAACGTAAAACACGTGAGATATCGCATAGATAACGATTCATTTGCAATTCGAGCGGGGAACTTTAATAGTTTCGTTTCTTACGCAGATCACCGCTTGTTTGACGTGTTTTAACGTAAAACACGTGAGATATCACATAGATAAAGATTCATTTTCAATTCGCGCTGGGATCTTCAATAGTTATGTTTCTGATGAAGATCCACGCTTGTTCGACGCATTTTAACGTAAAACACGTGAGTTATCGCATAGATAACGATTCATTTGCAATTCGCGCAGGGAACTTCAATAGTTTCGTTTCTGATGCAGATCAACGCTTGTTTGACGCTTTTTAACGTAAAACACGTGAGATATCGCATAGATAACGATTAATTTGCAATTCTCGCTGTAAACGTCAATAGTTTCGTTTCTGATGAAGATCCACGCTTGTTTGACGCTTTTTAACGTAAAACACGTGAGATATCGCATAGATAACGATTCATTTGAAATTTGTGCTTGGAACTTCAATAGTTATGTTTCTGATGCAGATCAACGCTTGTTCGACGCTTTTTAACGTAAAACACGTGAGATATCGCATAGATAACGATTCATTTGCAATTCGGGCTGGGAAATTCAATAGTAACGTTTCTGATGCAGATCATCGCTTGTTTGAAGCTTTTTAACGTAAAACACGTGAGATATCGCATAGATAGCGATTAGTTTGCAATTCGCGCTGGGAACTTCAATAGTTATGTTTCTGATGCAGATCAACGCTTGTTCGACGCTTTTTAACGTAAAACACGTGAGATATCGCATAGATAACGATTCATTTGCAATTCGTGCGGGGAACTTTAATAGTTTCGTTTCTTATGCAGATCACCGCTTGTTTGGCGTGTTTTAACGTAAAACACGTGAGATATCACATAGATAACCTTTCATTTGCTATTCGCGCTGGGAACTTCAATAGTTATGTTTCTGATGCAGATCAACGCTTGTTCGACGCTTTTTAACGTAAAACACGTGAGATATCGCATAGATAAAGATTCATTTGCAATTCGCGCAGGGAACTTCAATAGTTTCGTTTCTGATGCAGATCCACGCTTGTTTGACGCTTCTTAACGTAAAACAGGTAAAATATCGCATAGATAACGATTCATTTGCAATTTGTGCTTGGAACTTCAATAGTTATGTTTCTGATGCAGATCCACGCTTGTTTGACGCTTTTTAACGTAAAACACGTAAGATATCGCATAGATAACGATTCATTTGCAATTCGCGCAGGGAAATTCAATAGTTATGTTTCTGATGCAGAACGACGCTTGTTCGACGCCTTTTAACGTAAAACACATGAGATAACGCATAGATAGCGATTCGTTTGCAATTCGCACTGGGAACTTCAATAGTTATGTTTCTGATGCAGATCAACGTTTGTTCGACGCTTTTTAACGTAAAACACGTGAGATATCGCACAGATAGCGATTCGTTTGCAATTCGCGCTGGGAAATCCAATAGTTACGTTTCTGATGCAGATCAACCCTTGTTTGAAGCATTTTAACGTAAAACACGTGAGTTATCGCATAGATAAAGATTCATTTGCAATTCGCGCAGGGAACTTCAATAGTTTCGTTTCTGATGCAGATCCACGCTTGTTTGACGCTTCTTAACGTAAAACACGTATGATATCGCATAGATAACGATTCATTTGCAATTTGTGCTTGGAACTTCAATAGCTATGTTTCTGATGCATATCAACGTTTGTCCGACGCTTTTTAACGTAAAACACGTGAGATATCGCATAGATAACGATTCATTTGCAATTCGCGCAGGGAAATTCAATAGTTATGTTTTTGATGCAGATCAACGCTTGTTTGACGCTTTTTAACCTAAAACACGTGAGATATCGCATAGATAGCGATTCGTTTGCAATTCGCGCTGGGATCTTCAATAGTAATGTTTCTGATGCAGATCAACGCTTGTTCGACGCTTTTTAACGTAAAATGTAACATCCGCAACACTTATTTTTGCTTCGTTTATAATTATTCAGTGATAATTGTTAACCCATAATTATTAACCAATTCTACTATCTCGTATAAGCTCTTATAATAACCTCCTATATCATTATAATCACTAACCAAATTTATTATTATTGTAAAATTAGAACTTACCATCATAGTTATCATCAGAGAGTTACCATGTAGAACTTACCATCATAGTTATCATCAGAGAGTTACCATGTGAACCTTACCATCATCAGAGAGTTACCATGTAAACCCTACCATCATAGTTACCATCAGAGAGTTACCATGTGAACCTTACCATCATAGTTATCATCAGAGAGTTACCATGTAGAACTTACCATCATAGTTATCATCAGAGAGTTACCATGTGAACCTTACCATCATCAGAGATTTACCATGTAAACCCTACCATCATAGTTACCATCAGAGAGTTACCATGTGAACCTTACCATCATAGTTATCATCAGAGAGTTACCATGTAAAACTTACCATCGATCGTATTAATTACCGTTACCACTCCCACACTTCGAGTGGGAGTTGCGCCACTGTCGGGCGACATGGTGGGGTACCCCCACCCGCGCAATATCAAGCCAAGCGTCACTCCGCCGTTGCTAGGCGAAGCAGTAGTGTTCTAGTTCTCGCGTCGTCGCGATCGGTCGACTCCTAGGAGTCTCTCCGCGTATCCACTGAATCTTTGCTAACTCCAAATCAATTGTTTAACATTCCTATATCCGACTCGCGCAAAGAGTCTAGCTAAGTAACTACTCATCGCAAATATTATAATAAATAGTTGTAAAACAGTTTAAGGTGTTGTATTAGTTTAATCTCAACGATTATTAATAAATATTGTTTACCTTATACATAAAAGCAGTGTCTCATTGTGTTAATTAACAAATTCATCCCTTAACTCAATCCATCGTTCCGCTGACCAAATAAATTCAACTATTTAAATATATTTAACAACAAAAAGCATCAGTCACGAGTATATCCTCGACGTCGTTCCCATCAACACATCACGCTATCCGTTGGTCAACCAGAGCTGGTGGGCACTTCCTGGATACACCGCAGACCTTTTGTTTAAACAATTAATTCACCACTCGAGAGATCGCCGCTCCCATCCTTGTGCAAGGTATCACAGGCAGAGAGCAGAGTCGCACCCGTGCTGCCCCATTTACCATTGGTGCAGCTTAGCAAGCAGAAAGGTAAGTATTGTTTAAACAAATAATAATTGGTAAATCTCTCGCAAAGTAATACTGCATAGCAACAGCGTCCCCGGGGCGCATTCCGTAACCGCCGCGCGTAGCCCGGCATTCCAGACCGACCGTTACGGCTCTCAGCCACGAGTCATTGTAATCCGACTCTTATCTAATCTACGCGCGATAATCAGTCGCCTCGAGCAAGATTGTGCACGTATCTTGGCTCCTTATAAAATACTCAGCAAAGCATTTTAATCAACTTCAAATATTAGATGTGCTTATAAATTTATAAACGTTCATAATTTAAATAAATAAACGTTGCTCGACAGTACTTGCTTCTTAAGAGTTGACTTCGAACAATAATCAATTTTGCAATTGTAACTATAAAATTTCTAAGCACTCGCAATTAAATAACCAATTTTTAAGATTGTAACTATAATATTTACAAGCAGTTACAATTAATTAAATAAACGAGCATGACCTCCGCTTTAGAGAATCTTCATTTAATTTTCTTTTAACCTGTTTAACGGCAAACAAACTTTTATCGTGTTTTCTTCCCTCTGCACGTGATACACGCGCAATCGAAGAATCCGCGACGTGACAAAAATGGTGACAGCGGTGGGATTTGACAAGTTTCGTGGTAAATCCTTCCGTCGATAAATGTCGGTAATTTTGAATGGTAAATCCTTCCGCCGATAAATGTCGGTAATTTTGAATGGTAAATCCTTCCGCCGATAAATGTCGGTAATTTTGAATGGTAAATCCTTCCGCCGATAAATGTCGGTAATTTTGAATGGTAAATCCTTCCGTCGATAAATGTCGGGTTTTTTTGAATGGTAAATCCTTCCGTCGATAAAGTCGGTAATTTTGAATGGTAAATGCTTCCGTCGATAAATGTCGGTAATTTTGAATGGTAAATCCTTCCGTCGATAAATGTCGGTAATTTTGAATGGTAAAACCTTCCGTCGATAAATGTCGGTAATTTTGAATGATAAATCCTTCCGTCGATAAATGTCGGTAATTTTGAATGGTAAACCCTTCCGTCGATAAATGTCGGTAATTTTGAATGGTAAATCCTTCCGTCGATAAATGTCGGTAATTTTGAATGGTAAAACTTTCCGTCAATAAATGTCGGTAAACCTGAACGGTAAATCCCTTCCGTCGGTAACAATACTAATAAATTGAATGATTTATCCACAATGACGTAAAGAACATGTGCCCCCCTCACAGCATTCCTAGCAACAACCGCGAATTACATGACGA
>NW_024105316.1:0-21575 GCF_016802725.1 Solenopsis invicta
GCGAGGTGAATGCTCGGCGTTCTCGCGCCGAACACGGGATCCGAGCTCGGTCCCGTGCCTGGCCTCCCGCGGATCTTCCTTGCTGCAAGGCTCCCGTGGCGGCGCGAGCCGTCGCAGTCGTCCTCCTCGGCCGCCAGTCAACGCTCAGCTCAGAACTGGCACGGACTAGGGGAATCCGACTGCCTAATTAAAACAAAGCATTGCGATGGCTCTCGCGGGTGTTGACGCAATGTGATTTCTGCCCAGTGCTCTGAATGTCAACGTGAAGAAATCCAAGCAAGCGCGGGTAAACGGCGAGAGTAACTATGACTCTCTTAAGGGTCAGCCTCCTCAGCTCTTGATACCCACTCATTGGATTCTTTGAGCTGTGGACTAAGGCCCCCTTACAGCGAGTCGTAGTTGGGACGCAATGCGCAACGTATAGCCTCTCGTGTCCAAGTCACACAGCTACCTTCACGTGGTACTCCTGGTAACGTCTTCGGACGGCTAAAAGCTGCTATGGCAAACCGTGCCACCGCAAGCGGGCCGTAGACCGACACTCAGCGTGTCGCGAAGTTCTACTAGGGGAGAAGTGCACGACGACGACGGCCGGACATCGGACGCAAGGCGGCGTGCCGGCGCGCGAGCCGCGAGGGCCCAGCGTGGCATCGCTCACCGACGTGAAGCCAGCGTCGCTGACAATGAATCTCCACGTTTGATCATTTTGGTTTCTTACGTTTACTCTGAACCGTTTCACGTAATTTTGAACTATCTCTTCAAATTTCTTTTCAACTTTCCCTCACGGTATCGGTCTCGTGGTTGTATTTAGCCTTAGATGGAGTTTACCACCCACTTAGAGCTGCACTTTCAAGTAACCCGACTCTGAGGAGAGATCCTCCCGAGACGCGCACCGGTCGCTACGGGCTTGGCATCCACTGCGGGTAAGTGGCCCCATTCAAGATGGACTTGGACGCGACGCTGCACCTCGGGTTAAGCGGATCCTCCCGAACACCACATTTCCCTGCGGCGAAACCGCGAGATTCGGTGCTGGGCTCATTCCTGTTAGCTCGCCGCTACTAGGGAAATCCTGGTTAGTTTCTTTTCCACCGCTTAATAATATGCTTAAATTCAGCGGGTGATCTCGCCTGCTCTGAGGTCGTCGAAATTATGCGACGACGACGACGGCGCGTAGGCTACGCGTCGCTCCGTACCGCGCGCAAACACCTCCCACCTTCTCTCTACATTTTATAGATATAATCGAGTAGGTAGGACGGGTGGACGGCGACGCTCACAACAGGGCACCGCGCGTGTGCGCGTGCTGAAAGGGTTAACGACAACGAAGCGGACACTCTTGGTGCGACGAGTACACGCGACCGAGCGCGCCGGTCCCAAGTCTTTCTCTTTCTTTTATGTTCCCTCTCGCCGGTTTACAACCTCGGCGCGCGGTTGCGCGCGCCGGGCGAACCGGGGAAAAGGAAAAAGAAGAAGACTCTTTCGTGGATTCGGACACGCGGCGGGCTCGCCGCGAGTTACAATACGAGCTCTCCACGCGCTCTCTCGCTCGAAGATGACACGCTTCGCGCGTACGACGATACGCCTGGTGTTGCTGGGCGCGATTGCACGCAGCTCCGCGAGACCCTATTGCCTGCGCCTATACCCTATTACGGCCGGGCGCGGGTGGGTCCCCGGGCGGCAACGGCGGCACCGACACCTCGCGGCGCACGCGCGCGCGTATATGCGCGCACCGAGAGAAGAGGCGCGCTTCGCTCTCGTCACGTTTCCCTTCAGTCATTTCGGACGATGCCCCGATTTGTGGTGCGGCCGACGCGGCGCTAAACAGCAGCGCGAGACCGGCAATAGCTCGCCTATATCTCCTCCTTCCCTACGGGAAGCGAGGATGCGAGGAGCGGTCCCGTGGTGCCCTCGCGCGCGCTCCAACGAGTCTACAATCGCGAGAGGGACTGTCGTCCTCTGCGGCGTTGCGTCTTCGTCGTTTTTCGGGGCGAACGTCCAACAATCGCTCGTACGCCGTGTGCGCGCACGTAACGCGACCCTGCGCGCGAGCGCGCTCGACACGTGCGTGTCGAGGCGCGACGCCGAACTGCGTGCGAGCGACGGCGCAAGCAGTGTGCTTTCATTAGGACAACCCTCAGCTATGCGTGTCCGGGAATTGTATCCGTGGACCGCAATGTGCGTTCGAAACGTCGATTTTCATGTGTCCTGCAGTTCACAAGTTGGCGCGCAATTAGCTGCATTCTTCATCGACCCACGAGCCAAGTGATCCACCGTTCAGTGTAATCGTTTGTACATTCTTCCCGCTACGCGGGAGCTCTCTCTCACAACTTGGAGCGAGCTTTCATACTCCCTTGTGCGTCTCATATGTGCTTTGTGGGGCCCTTCGATCAGCCTGGCCGCGCGTCCCAGCACGAGCGGACCGCAGTCCCGTTTACGGGGGCTACGGCAAAACGGGACACCGGGCACCACACGCGTGCGCGGACAGACTACGCGGTCGCGGTAGCGGTGCCACTGGTCGAGCGAACGGAGCGTCTCTCGGCTCATCGCCCGTCTCGCGGAGAGCACGCGAGCACGGGGCACGAGCGCGAGAGCCGGGGCGGAAATCTTTGAAAAACCATCGGTCGCGAGAAACCACCGAGATAGCGGCTCTCGCCCCTGCAGCGCGCGTAACGCACACGACACGCGTGCGAAAACGCGGCTCTCAGGTTACCACCGGTAAGCGCGCACGCTCCCCAGCGTGCTAAGCACGCGGGGCGCGGCGACTCGCTCCTCCATCGCCCGCTATCCAACGCGCTGTGTGCGACGGCAACGGACGCTCGGAACGCGTCGGCGGGCGACCAACGGCAGACGCACGGCACACAACGACGGCGCGGTCCTCTCCGTTCTCAATTTCCTCCGATCCACGGGTGAGAGCCAGACGCAACGCGTCTCGGTCGGACGCTCAGCGTGGAACACGCTGGTGTCGCGACGACGCGTTGTGGTGCGCGCGGCCGATCGGACGGACGGATCGGCGCACACGTTCATGGTGCGTGGTACGTGACGCGCATCGACACCACTCGTTAGTCCAAATACCTTTGGTCTTTTTTTCTCTTCCGTCGACATCGCTCACTAATTCCCCGGCGGTGGCGCGCGCCGGCGACGCGAGGGGACGGGCGACGCGACGGCGTGAGTCGAGAGGCAGTGCGCGCTCGGAGGTGAGAGCCGCCCCTCGCGGGGCGACCGAACACCGCTACGCTCTCCTCGTTCAAATAGTCGTCAATTCCACCAAGATCTCGCTTGCTGTCTCTATCCGTCAATTCCACACGAGATCTCGCTCGCGTTGGCTCGCGCTGTTGCGCTCGACACGGTGCATTCTTTCTGTCTGCGACGCGCATCGCCTTTTCTGAGAAAAAGGCGCGTGTCCTCTTCCAGTCGCCGCCGACTCACACTGCCACAGCACACACGAGTGCGCGCGGGCGGAGCAGAGCGCAGCCTCCGGAACCTTAATGATCCTTCCGCAGGTTCACCTACGGAAACCTTGTTACGAAACCTTTTACGTCCTCTAAATGATCTAGTTTGGTCATCTTCCCGGCAACATCGGCAATTCCGACGCATTGCCGCGCACCAGTCCGAAGACCTCACTAAATCATTCAATCGGTAGTAGCGACGGGCGGTGTGTACAAAGGGCAGGGACGTAATCAGCGCGAGCTTATGACTCGCGCTTACTGGGAATTCCTCGTTCATGGGGAACAATTGCAAGCCCCAATCCCTAGCACGAAGGAGGTTCAGCGGGTTACCCGGTCCTTTCGGCCAGGGTACACACGCTGATTCCTTCAGTGCAGCGCGCGTGCGGCCCAGAACAACTAAGGGAATCACAGACCTGTTATTGCTTAATCTCGTGCGGCTAGAAGCCGCCTGTCCCTCTAAGAAGATTTGTTTGTACGTTGGTAGTAAAAACTCGCCGGCCGTGGCCGGGTGCCTTCAAGATACCATAAGGTACGCCTATTTAGCAGGCTAGAGTCTCGTTCGTTATCGGAATTAACCAGACAAATCGCTCCACCAACTAAGACCGGCCATGCACCACCACCCACCGAATCAAGAAGGAGATATCAATCTGTCAATCCTTCCGGTGTCTGGACCTGGTGAGGTTTCCCGTGTTGAGTCAAATTAAGCAGGCTCCACTCCTAGTAGTGTCCTTCCGTCAATTCCTTTAAGTTTCAGCTTTGCAACCATACTTCCCCCGGAATCCAAAATCTTTGGTTTCCCGGAAGCTGCCCGCCGAGTCATCGGAGGAACTTCAGCGGATCGCTAGCTGGCATCGTTTATGGTTAGAACTAGGGCGGTATCTGATCGCCTTCGAATCTCTAACTTTCGTTCTTGATTAATGAAAACATTTTTGGTAAATGCTTTCGATTCTGTCCGTCTTGCGACAATCCAAGAATTTCACCTCTAACGTCGCAATACGAATGCCCCTATCTGTCCCTATTAATCATTACCTCGGGGTTCCGAAAACCAACAAAATAGAACCGAGGTCCTATTGCATTATTCCATGCACGCAGTATTCAGGTGAGGATAGCCTGCTTTAAGCACTCTAATTTGTTCAAAGTAAACGTACTGGTCCGACTCGACACTCAGTAAAGAGCACCGCGACAGGATATTAGTTGGGCCGCTTCTCGCGAGGCTAAGCCCACCGGTAGGACGTCCCACATCACGCCAGTTAAACACCGCGAGCGGTGAACTGACGGTGTGCGGCACAGATTCAAATACGAGCTTTTTAACCGCAACAACTTTAATATACGCTATTGGAGCTGGAATTACCGCGACTGCTGGCACCAGACTTGCACTCCAATGGATCCTCGTTAAAAGATTTAAAGTGTACTCATTCCGATTACGGGGACTCGGATGAGTCCCGTATCGTTATTTTTCGTCACTACCTCCCCGTGCCGGGAGTGGGTAATTCGCGCGCCTGCTGCCTTCCTTGGATGTAGTAGCCGTTTCTCAGGCTCCCTCTCCGGAATCGAACACTGATTCCCCGTTGCCCGTTACAACCATGGTAGGCGCAGAACCTACCACCGACAGTTGATAAGGTAGACATTTGAAAGATGCGTCGCCGGTGCAGAGACCGTGCGATCAGCACAAAGTTATTCAGAGTCACCAAAATAAACGGTGGACGCACGGCGGACCGCGCGCCACCAATTGGTTTTGATCTAATGAAAGCGTCCCTTCCATCACTGGTCGGGACTCTGTTTTGCATGTATTAGCTCTAGAATTACCACAGTTATCCAAGTAAATGTTGGTACAATCTAATGAACCATAACTGATTTTATGAGCCATTCGCGGTTTCACCTTAATTCGGCATGCACTGAGACATGCATGGCTTAATATTTGAGACAAGCATATGACTACTGGCAGGATCAACCAGGGATCTCGGTGCGAGCGCACGTAGTGCGCGTAGCACGCGCTCGCTCGCTCGTGGCGAGCGGAGCGCCGGGGATCGCGGAGGCGAGCGAGCTCGCTCCGCGATCGCGTGTGTGTCGTATCGCTGCCGCCGGCCCACTCGGAGGTAGCCCGTCGGCGACACTCGGTCTTGTAATATCGCAATTTGATTGTGATAGTTCCGCACTGCGTTGGTGAGTGCTCACTCTGTAATTTTCATTTCAAGATCGTGTTCTCATTCTCCCATTTGTTAGAGAGCTCGGCTGTAGAGCCGGCTCTCGTCTCGGCCCTGACGGTTAGATCGACCAGGCGATGCTGCTTACGTCGAGGAACCATGCGATCCGTTCAAACGGAATTATTTCGCTACGGCTTACAAGCGAGCGCGGTAGAGTGATCCGGGAATCGTAGATTCACCTTCCGCCACTCGGTCTCCGTGGAGTTGATGTTCGGTAAGCGTGACGATCCCGGCGGGATAGCGCGACCAACACTTCGTAGTGCGCGCCACATATGAACCATTCGGTCTTTCGACACCGACTCGTGGCAATGCTGTGCTCTGAAGAAGTGTAAACGTTGTGCCTGAAAAGAAAAATGCGTTGTGCCGCAACGACGATCGAGCGAGCGTCGCTTCGCGATGGACGATAACGCCCAGCAATACGCGCGAATTGGTCGGTGTTTCACATAGCGTACGTTGTCTCGCGTCGAGATCATCGTACCTCTTACAGTACCCAACCGGCCGGCCGAGCGGTTGGCAACGCACGGCTGCGAGCACGGCGGTATACGGGCGAGAGCGTCGATACGACGATAGGCGCGGGACTTAGCCGCTGCGAGCGATCGTTACGGCCCGCCTCACCTCCGGCGACCGGCGTCACCTTCGGGGTCGGGCGTCACCTCCGGGATGGACAGATTTATTTTTCGTCAAATAATCATTGCCGCGGCGCGTATCGCGCGCTTCAAGCAGCTCGCGGTCTCGTTAGGTAGCGTTCAAGACGCGAGCCGCGAGTACCGAGTCGCTCGACTCGCCGAGGGCACCACACCTCTTCTAATACCCAACCAGCCGTCTGAGCGGTCGGCGACGCACGGTTCACATCACGGCGGCATATGGGCGAAAGTCTCGATAGAGCGACGCCTACGGGACTTAGCCGCTGGAGAGAATGGTGCGCACGGGCGTCATCTCCGACGGGTAGGGAAGCTTCGCACGGGCGACACATGCGACGTGTAAATCGACAAAATCGAGTAGCGGCGTGCTGCTTTGGCACGGGCGTCACCTCCGGCGTACTCGATCGCGCAAAGTCGAGTCGCGGCATGCTGCTTTCGCACAGGCGTCACCTCCGGCGGCGGGCGTCACCTCCAGCGGGCCGAATCGCGGTCTCTACCGCAAAGTCCAATCGCGGCGTGTTGCTTTCGCACTTGCGTCACCTCCGGCGTACTCGATCGTGCAGAGTCGAGTCGCGGCGTGTTGCTTTCGCACGGGCGTCACCTCCGGCGTACTCGATCGCGGAACGTCGAGCCGCGGCGTGTTGCTTTCGCACGGGCGTCACCTCCTTCGTACTCGATCGCGCAAAGTCGAGTCGCGGCTTGTTGTTTTCGCACGGGCGTCACCTCCGGCGGGCCGAATCGCGCTCTCTACCGCAAAGTCCAGTCGCGGCGTGTTGCTTTCGCCGTTGAGCGAAAAAAGTTTCCAAGTCCGCTCGCGGCGTGTTATTTTCGCTCTCGAGCGAAAATTTTCTGTGTCCGCTCGCGGCGTGTTGCTTTCGCGCGTCTAACGCGCGCACGTGGGGTCTCGTCCAACCGACAAGACGAATCCCCAAGCCGACGGCTAAGTCTCAACAGATCGCAGCATGGTAACTGCTCTACCGAGTACAACATCCCGCCAGGTACCTAAGTCGTCTTCAGACAATTCCGACATCGAACTCGCGAAACTCATGTTTGACCGTTAGACGCCGCGCCGTCGTAGGCGGTGAGATCTCGACGACGGACGATGGCGCCGTACGGTAATCCGGGCTCGTGCGACAATCGGTCCGCCCCGCGAAGGGCAACCGGCCGCCTAGTAGTGTCACATTGTTTTGAGCCTTTCGACTCACGAGACTTCTAGAGATATCATTGCAACCTTTGACTAGAAAGGATACGGTCTTAGAGGCGTTCAGGCATAATCCCACGGATGGTAGCTTGGCACCACCGGCCGCTCCACCGAGTGCGTGAACCAAATGTCCGAACCTGCGGTTCCTCTCGTACTGAGCAGGATTACTCTCGCAATGACTAGTCATCAGTAGGGTAAAACTAACCTATCTCACGACGGTCTAAGCCCAGCTCACGTTCCCTGTTGTCGGGTGAACAATCCGACGCTTGGCGAATTCTGCTTCGCAATGATAGGATGAGCCGACATCGAAGGATCAAAAAGCGACGTCGCTATGTACGCTTGACCGCCATAAGTCAGTTATCCCTGTGGTAACTTTTCTGACACCTCTTGCTGAAAACTCTTCAAGCCAAAAGGATCGATAGGCCGTGCTTTCGCAGTCTCTATGCGTACTGAACATCGAGATCAAGCCAGCTTTTGCCCTTTTGTTTTACGCGAGGTTTCTGTCCTCGCTGAGCTGGCCTTAGGACACCTGCGTTATTCTGTGACAGATGTACCGCCCCAGTCAAACTCCCCGCCTAACAGTGTCCTCGAATCGGATCACGCGGGAGTATTAACGGCGATCGGCCTAGGCCTCTCGCCACTCTGACACGCTTGGTTCTAGAACACCGTTACCGCCGGAGCACGAGGACCTCGGAGCACGCGTTCCGCCTAACCGAGTAAGTAAGGAAACGATGAAAGTAGTGATATTTTACCGGCGATGTTGCCATCTCCCACTTATGCTACACCTCTCATGTCTCCTTACAGTGCCAGACTAGAGTCAAGCTCAACAGTGTCTTCTTTCCCCGCTAATTTTTCCAAGCCCGTTCCCTTGGCAGTGGTTTCGCTAGATAGTAGATAGGGACATTTTTTTTTTTTCATTTAGTTCTTCTTAACTTAATGCAGCTCGAGCCTTCACTAATTGCTGCTTTGTTGCTCTTCTTGTTTTCTGGTTTTCTCTTTCAGTATTCTTTTTTGGGTAACATCACCAGTTTTTTATTTGCTCTTTCAGACCCTTCGGCCGTACAGCTGCTGTCAGCAGCTATCGTTTCCGTCCCTAACCACGAGGAGGCGCGTCTGCTTTATCTAGCGTCTTTTGTGAGATTTTTCCGGATCTTAAACATGTCCTTGATGTACTCCGTGAACTTGTTGTATTCTTCTTCGTTGCTGATGTAGTCCTTTAGTTTTTTATTAATATCTTTTAGCTCCTTGTACCTTATGCTTTCGTATCCTATGCAGAAACGGAGCATGTGCACGTTTGTTTTTTATTCACCACATATCGGGCAATCCTTGTTTTCGGCAACACCACGCTTGTACAGTGTGCTATTTATGGAACTATAGCCTGTTAGGATTTGCACACATTCTTTACTCGGCTTGAACCATTCGTGTTGTTTTGCAAAATGCACCTTTTCAGTGAATTCGAATGTTGCTCTACCGTGTTCTTCGTTTGGCCACCTTCTTTGCCACTCTGATTCGATCTCCCTTTTTATTAATTCTGTTTCCTCTTCCAAATTTATTTTTTCTTGTTCTGTCTTAGTTTCGTATGTGTAGCCCATCCATGTCACACTGATGTTTCGCTTCATCCTATTTATAATCCCTTGCTGGATTATTTCCAGATCAAGCGGCAGATCAGGCCGCTGATTACTTGCATGGCGTTAGTCGACACGGTTTTGCATGCTTTTGTTAGTGTTGTTAGTAACGCCCGCTGCGTTGCTAGAATGTGCCTTTTAACTTGCGCCTGGGAGTCTTTGTCGTACCATGATGCAGCTGAGTAAGTGGCGATTGGTAATGCTACCGCTTTGTATAGAACTTTTAGTACATTCTTTTTAAGTCCCCATTCCTCTCTGGCGACTCTCCTTATTTGCATTACGAACTTTGTTAGCTTTTCCCTTAGGTATTTGGCGTGCGCTACAAAGTTTTGCTTATCGTCAACCAGCATGCCCAGGTATCTAACCTCTGTCACATAGCCAATGTTTTTTTGCCCTATCTTTAGTCGAGGCATCCTTTCCTTGTCAAATTTGTCTTTCATTAAGACCGCCGTAGTTTTAGATGTGGAGACTTTTAATTTGTGCAGTACGCATAATTTGTTTATTGTCTCAATTACCTTAGCTCCTAATTCTTCGAGTTTGGTTCTTGAGTTCTCCTTAATCAAGATTACTAAGTCGTCTGCATACGCTATTGTGTCCACCTGCTCGCCCATTTCAGTGAGCTTGCATAACAAAGCATCCATTACAAAGTTCCACATGGCTGGGCCTATTATCGACCCTTGCGGGCATCCCTTTTGCATATATTTCTTTGCTTCCTTGAAGTTTGATTTGACTAGGACTTTTCTCTTGCTAAAATAGCTGTCCATGATTTTGACCAAAGTGCTGCTACACTGCGCCTTGATCAGTCTGTTCTTAATGGCAGGCCACCATAAATTGTCAAAAGCCCCTTCAATATCAACAAAGAGTGCTATCACATATTTCTTGTTAGTGACTAGACCTTTTCTAAATGCAATCAGTGCGTCTTTCGTCGATTTTCCTGGTTTAAATCCATACTGTCTGTCACATTCGAGTCCCATTTCTTTGTAGCAGCTGCTAATTCTGCCTATCAAAATTCGCTCAAAGACTTTTCCTGCTGTTGGTAGCAGGGCGATTGGTCCGTATGAATTTATCTGACTTTGGTCTTTCTTGGTGTCTTTTAATATAATTCGTAAGGAGGCGATCTTCCATTCATCTGGGAATATATGATCTCTTAGGCAATTATTTAGTGCATGTCTTATTACTTCTTTGTTGTTTGCCCAGACCGCTTTTAGTATTTCCCCTTTTATGCCATCAGCACCTGGGGCTTTGTTGTTTTTGATTTTTCTGATAGCCGTTTTTAGTTCTATTTCAGATACCTCAGGTTCCAGGTTACAGTTGTAGTATTTCTTATTTTGTAACTTAATTTGGTTGTGTATGTCGCTTTCCATCGCCCTATCATACGATGGGACGCACTTTTCCAGCAAAGTGTTTATTGTGTCCAGCCAATCCTTCGTCCGCTCGCCTGATGATAGTGTTAAGGTGCAGAAGTAGTTTGACGTTTTAACCTTGTCCCTCACAATTTTGTATACTATACTCCATGGGTCTTCGTTGCCTACTTGTGTCACAAAGTTTTTCCATGCGTTGGTTTTTTCTATTTTGATTTGCAGGACATATTTGTTTCTTATTGCTCTATAATTGTTTGCGTATGTTTCTTTATTATCTAAGTGCAATCTTTTTGCTCTTGCCAACTGCTTTTTAGCTTTATTTGCCTGCCTTCTTAGTGAAGATAGCTCTTCTGTCCACCATAGCACTATTCTGCTAGCTAGTCTCCTTTTTGGCATAGAGTTGTCGCATACTTTCTTTAATATTTTGTTAAATTGCTTTACTGTTTTGTTAGCGTTGCTATTTATTATACTGTTTACAAAGTCGGTGTTGAGATGTGTTTTTACCATTGCGCTAAAAGTTTCCCAGTTTGCCTTTCTCAAGTTGTAGCCACTTTGATTACTCCATTTTACAATGCTTGATGTCATGTATCCAATTTCGACGAGGATAAGGTTGTGATCGCTTGTAGTGCATCTTGTATCCACTGTCCAGTTACTCAGGTATTTAGCCATGTTTTCGCTCGCTAGAGTGATGTCAATATTTGATTCTCCTCTATTTGACATATATGTATGCGGATTATTTGGTTGATTCATTATGCACAAGTTATATGTCATGATCAACTCTTCTAGTTTCTTTCCTCTTTCGTCTGTGGTATCAGCGAACCACCAGTCCGACTTAGCATTTGCATCCATTACTATAATCAGTTTTTTGCCTGATAGCTCTTGTATAATTTTCACTAGGTCTTCTAAAAGTGGTTCTATTCCCAGTGAAAACTGGCAGTACATGTTTACTATATAGTATTGTTCTTGTTTGGCACCAACTTGAAAGCACACGATGTGCTCTGATTCTAACTCTATCTTTTGAAATACGTCCATTTTGTTTTCTTTGACGACAGCAGCGACCCACACACTTTCTTTATTTGGTTGTATGACCCTCAAACCTGGGGTTGTATAGCCTCTTGCTTTCCCTTTGTATACGTATGGTTCCTGGTACATAGTATATGATACATAGTATATCCAGGTCGTATTCCCTGAAAACAAGTTCTAGGTTTACAACCGCCGCACGCGATCTTTGCGCGTTTATTTGTGCCAGTTTTAGTCCCATTTGGTTTTATTATGGTACATGTCCACTTGCTTTAAGTATTCCGGGCAGTCTTCTTACACTATGTGGGTTTTCTTTTCTTTTAGTGCGGATGCAGTTCATGCATCTGGGCTCTTCTGTTTTATCACATTCCTTTTTCAAATGTTCCTTACTACCACAGATTTCACAGAGTTGGTCCGGGTTTGTACATATCTTGGCCACATGCCCATAGGAGTGACATTTGAAGCACCTCGATATGTTTATATATTCCTTGATTCTGTATGTCTGCCACTGCATATAGACTCTGCCCTTGTTTACAATGTAGTCAAGATATTTTCCTGGCATCTGTATTATCCAATTTAAGCGGTTTTCTCTATTCCTGTATCGGTATCTTACTTTAACAACTTCCTTAAGTTTATCTACGTCGCTTAAATGATCGAAGTTTTTGTTTATTAAGTCTTGTAGTATTTCATCTTCTTTTAGTTCTTTTTCCACGTCGTACACAATTAGTGATGGGAGAAGTTTCTTTGATTGCTCAATCTTCAATTGCTTATTACTTAGGTTTACTTTGCTTAACGCCTCTACATCCTTCTTGCTATCTACCTCTATAATTAAGCCTTTCCTTCTCATTTGTTTGATACTTCTTATTTTTAATCTTTCTTTAACATGCCTTAGGCTCTTTATCACTTCTTCTTTAATCTCTTCGTTTGTTCTTTTGTCTTCTGCTTCCGTCTCAGGTTTTATCAGTACCACTTCTTTTCCTGAGATTGTCTTTCTTTCTTTTACCGATTTTTTGGTCGCTTCGCAAGGTCCTGTTGTTGGCCCGGCAGTCATCTCCGAGTACAGTGTCCCCGTTTTATTTTCTCTAACTCCGCTTTCATACAGCGCTTGATATTTTTCTCTTTCTAGAATTTCTTTTTGTAACCTGTGTTCCATATCTGCCCATTTGTCTAATATGCAACGAATTGCCGCTCTAGAAATCTTGTTACATTCGTTGAAAAGAAATCCTTCCAGCTTTGTTCTTTCTTTACGGACTTCCTTGAGCGTGTTACCGTCCGCATCATCATCGTCGTTATACCGCGTCATTTCAAGCGTTATTTTTCCTGATTTTTCCGTCCCTGTCATTTTTTCTGCGTCTCTTTCTTGCATAGACGGTGTTATCCTCGTTGGTTCGGATTGCGGATGCTTGTCATCTTTGTCGGGCTCCGAGTCCGAATCTTTCGATTAATGTTTTGCTAGTTTTTGCGGAGATCGGCGGATTGAGTCTCTCCTTTCGAAGGGGTTCAAAATTTGTGGGTAGTATGGCGAGTCGTTGGATGTTGCGCTTGCACTTCCAAGCGGGGTTCCAGTAGCAGCCGTTTCAGAAGTCAATTTTGTTTTGTTCCAAGTTGTCTTGAGTTTGGTTAAGTTTGGTTTTAAATTTCGTTCCGTCATTTTGGTCCCACGAGTATGGTGAGATGAAAAGTCCACCTTGGCAGAGCTCCCGTGCCGAGGGTAAGCCTATTGCTCCGAGGGGTCGGCAGGTGCCCCGGAGTGATCGCTATAGGTTGGCTATTTGCAAATTGCGTTCCCTCCTCAGTCATGCATCCCCTTACCGCGGATCACAGCTGGGGATTAGAGGGATTTTTTATAGAGGTTAACCTTCCTCGCGGCCCGGGCGGTGAAGCCAAGACCCCCGGCCCCTAGAGACATGACCTAGAGGTTACGGTGTGTGTCGGAGAACCCCCAAAGATCCCCATAACGTCGCGACAGCGTTTAGCCATCTGTTTCCGGCTGGTTACGGAATCAGGTGCCCAGGAGTACCACGAGGAGGTAGCTGTGCGGCTTGAGTATGAGAGGCTAAGTGACTAAGAGTCTGTAATGCGCGTCATACTCCAGCTATGTTTCACCCTAACCTTGTTCAACTGTCATTCAGACCCAACATCTCCAGGTATCTTGCACGAATCAGACTCGAGGGTCCTGCGACGGTTGTCAGCCCTGTGCACTGGACTTCGTAAAGCCAGAACACATGTCCTTAGCTTTGTTGCAAGGGCATGTTTCCTCAGGGTGAGTGAGAGTCATGTTACTCTCATACTACTAAGCCGACCCTTCGGGCTGCTTGCAATATATACTCGCATAAAATGCGTGAGTCTACAATCGAGAGCTCAAAGTGGATGGGGACGACATCCCCGGTTGGGAAGCGCCCTTACACCCACCCCTGCGCCGGCTGGTCGTTGATTTTATAGTGCGCGGCCCAGGCTAGCCCCAGACCCAAATACCTGTCTGATTGGGTGGCGCAGCGGAGACAAGGCTTCGGAAAAGGGAGTGGAATGCTTGCGCATTTATCACACTACTACCCTGTGATCCATAGTCACTCCCTGTGGGTAGATAGGGACATTTTTTTTTTTTCATTTGGTTCTTCTTCTATCTGTAGCTCGAGCTTCCACTCATTGCTACGTTTTGGCTCTTTCTTGTCCGTTGTTGTCTCTTCTTTGCAGTTTAATTGGGTATTTGTCTCTTACTTTTTCCTATTCTTGACTTTACTTTACTTTTCTTTTCAGGTCCTTTAGCCGTCGGCCTCGGGGAAGACCCTCAGCCGCCGTTGCTCGTCCCTAACCACGAGTAGGCGGACTCGTTTTATCTAGCGTTTTTTCTTTTTCTATATAATTTCTTCTTGTTTCAAACACTCTGCTTATGTATTTCGAAATCTTATTAAATTTTTCTTCCTTGTTGATGAGTTTCCTTAGATCTTCATTTCCATCTTTCAATTCTGCGTACCTGAAGCTTTCGTATCCCACGCAGTCCTGCAGTATATGCCTACTTGTCTCCTCTTCTCCGCATATAGGGCATTCGTTTTCTTCAGCGGCACCGCGCTTATATAGTGTACTGTTTATTGAGCCATATCCTGTTAGTATATATGTGCACTCTCTACTTGGTCTAAACCACTCATTTTGTTTAGCAAAGTTAACGTCTCTAATGAAGATATAGGTTGTCCTCCCATGTTCTTCATTGGTCCATCTCTTTTGCCACTCCAGTTTGATTTCTTTTTCTATCAACTTAGTTTCCTCCTCAACGTCTCTATCTCTTAGGTTTTCTCTTGCGTTGTACGTATAGCCCTTCCAAACAACACTGTTATTCTTTTTCATTTTATTTATTATCCCGTGATGGGTTATTTCTAGGTCAAATGGCATATATCCACTAATTACTTGCAGCGCACTGGTAGATGTAGTTTTACATGCTTTTAGTAGATAGGGACAAGATTTTATGTCCAGGTTGCCATTACGAAAACGGCTCCCCATGCTTCCTCACCCATGCGGGTACACGCACACACATCCACTTCAACTTCTACTATCTAGAGAATAGTACGCTGCCCCAGGAATGGCGATGAAAAAACCCAGCAGTGCTCGCGTGGTCGTTTCGCGAGGATGAGCAGTTTAGCCGCCGTGTGTGTCCGCAGCTGTGCCGTGACACAGACGGGCACACACGGCGCCCACGGGGAACCACGGGGAGGCCCGCTCACCTATGTCCCGCCCGGACAATCACCCTGACCCTGTTCGTTTGTATTTGCGATTGAGTTCCCTCGTACACCGAGTGCAAATCATCGATGACGGGGCCTTTGAAAAGGACATTATTCCAACCGTCGTTCTCCCTATACAGGGTGTCGCCCCCTTCACACATGAGCAGGGCAATGTACCGTTCTTTAAGAGAAACTGGTATGGTATGGTCTTAGACACGCCCGTTAGGACGTGGGACCCCTCACCGAGTCAAGGTGGCGCACCACGAGAGGGGATAGATAGGGACAGTGGGAATCTCCTTAATCCATTCATGCGCGTCACTAATTAGATGACGAGGCATTTGGCTAAATTCTGCGCGGCTTCGTGGCCGCGGACTTTCACTTTTGCGGCTGGTGTGGTGTCCAGAAACAACAGAGCCCGGCTCTGGGAGCACCGGCGAGTTTGCTGGTGGTGCTCCTTGTTTGCACGGAACTCCCAACGATGTTACACTATGTGTACAGATTAATTCGATTCCGTGCATTACGGTCTTTTTCATCTTGCTCATTTCGTACCATCTAGACTTCCGACCCGGTTGCGCCGCAGCACAACGAAACCCGTCTGACTGACCTGCCAGGGAACTCTCGCCATGGGTCGGAAAAATTAGATCGAGCAGAGTCCTCGAGCTTTGAGAAAGCGGGCATTAGCCGGGCGTATCTTGTACGCCCGTTTCCAGGGACACCACGTGGAGGTTCCCGCCCAGAGCGGCAATCCGTGCTCCGGTGCGCTCTGGCTCTGCCGTCGTGGATCGGAATGGCAGGTTCCAAGCCCAACGACTCGCATTCTCCGCCAGTTATCAAATAAATAAATAAATAAATAAATAGATAAATAAATAAATAGATAAAAGTCTTCCAACGCTGGGTGTAAAAGGCCCAGACGTTGTGGTCCGTGTGTATATAATAAGTAGGACGACTACAAATAAATTAACGAGTAGGCTGCCCGTAGTGCGTCATCTGGCTTCGAAGCTCAGTGGGTCGGAAGTTTTTATCCGACGAAGCTGGGGGCCTCCGCCGGATGGCGAGGGGCGTCGTAATCCATGAACATGTGATATTGCTCGATGGAATTACGCAACGCTATCATCGATATCGTGATGAGCGTTTTTCGGTCTTTGATGTTAAGTTGGGACAAGCTTTTGACCGTCTCCTTGGGCGTTGCCCCTCGCGTTCATACCACAATGTTTAGGAATTCTGCAGCGCTAGCTCCTAAATCGCGCTGCAGGGGAGGTAGCAGTTGGCTATATTTTTGTAGCTTGTCTTTATGTCCCTGAGCAAGGTAATCGTTGTCTTCGTGGCGGACCGTAACATCGACCACGAAGACCCCTCTCCGGCTCTGTACCACCAGATCGGGTTTGAGATTCCCGCCCGAGGGCATTTTGTAAGTTGTTTCCCTCGTTACCGCTACCTCCTTGTCTCTCTGTGTTATCTTGTCTATGACGAGGTTTACGATCTCGTCGTGGCGGCGTATCGTATGCTCCTTCATAATTGTGCACTGCCCCAGGATGTGTGCGAGTGTCTCTGGCTTGGTCTTACATTTTCGACACTTTACGTCCGCCACCGGGCCAGCTCTAGCTAACGTTGTTCTGTTAGCGGTGGTGTTGGTGCGCATTTTGAGGGCCGTTATAAATCTGCCCGGCTTGAGGAGCGATGGATTATATAGCCAGGCATTTCCAATTTTGTCGTCGGTGTGAGACTCCACCGACTTGCCTTGCGACACCAGAGCTGCCCATGCTGCGAGCTCTTGTTTCTTGGCTCCGTTCTTTTATCTTCTGATTGCTTGGGCGTCTACGGGCCAGTTTATTCGTGCGGCCGCCGCCAGGTTCCTGAGACAGTTCTTCATGCCTGCGGCTTCCGAAGAGCTCGCATCACCGGGTCTGCCGACTCGGTGAATTTTAGTCCTGCCCGCAAGCTGGAGCTCACCACCAAAGTCTCCAGCTTGGGGAAACCTAGTCCCCCGTTTCTCTTGCAGCAATATATTAATTCATTGGCTGTTGTTTGCTGCAAGTGGTAAATTTCCTTGATCACTACCCGTAGCTCCTGGTCTAGCTGCCTAAGGTAGGTTACTGGCAGCGCTGCCAGCACCATCTGATACAAGTAGTGCGGGACTAGGTACGTGGAGATTAGGTGGACCTTCTGAAGCGGTTTTAGCGCCAGTTTCTTAATGCCTATGGTCGCTTTGCAGAGATTGTCCTTTAGGCCCTTAATATCGATTCCGGCCCAAGGAGATATTCTCACTCCCAGGTATTTTAAAGTGGTACCCGCATCCGCGTACGGGATACCGTCTCCACTTATCAGTGTCAGCCCGGGATCTGCCAGGTACCAGGAGTCTTTAGTTTTTATAATTTGAAATGCTGCACATTTTGTGGCGGAGATTCTCATACCTAGCCTCCTTAGGTACGTCTCCGCCGTCCTGAGCAGATTATTGGCTTGTGGTGCACTTTTTGCCCTTAATATGATATCTTCTGCGAATGCCAGAGCTGAGACGCTCACCTCGTCTCTGATGTTATAGCCGGGCTGACTCTCCAACGCAGTGAGCATCGGTTCCATGACCAGGTTGAACAATAAAGGTGACAAGGGGTCTCCCTGCTTGACCCCGCGTTGGAGTTTTATTTCAATTGTATCTTCCTTGTTTCTGATTTTTGTGTGCACATCCTTATAGGAGTCTTCCACGAGCCGCACCACTAGCTCGGGAAGCCCCTTTTTCCGCAGAGCAGCTCCAATAGCCTCATGTGGTATCGTGTCAAAGGCTTTGGAGACGTCCAGCTGCACTGCGGCCAGGCCTTCTGTATTCTTCGAGTGTCGCAACAACTCGCTTAGGATGTGCACGTTGTTGAAGCAGCCCGCTTCTGAGGTAAAGCCCTTTTGGCGGGGCGTTATATGTATTTGCCCCCTTAATCTCTGGTCGACGATCCCCCAGTATAATCGCGCCAGGATTGAACTAATAGCTATTGGCCAGTAGTTTGTTACTTTAGTTTGGTCTTGGCTGTCTTTAGGCAATAACGTGGTTCTGTTCCACCTCCACGCTTCTGGCTGATATGCCCTGATAGTTATAACGTTGAACCACAGTCTTAGGATTTCCATTTTTGCCAAAGGGCTCACGTCTCTTTTCGTTAGTCCGTCAGGCCCCGCAGCCACCGTGGCCCTAGTCCGAGTGATCCTGTCCCTCACGTCCTTGGTCGTGATGGGGGGAAACACTCTTTCCAACGCCTGCGGCGGCTCCGGTTCCCCGAACTTGGGAGGTTCTATTTTGGGCTTTGTGCTCCACAACGAGTTGTACAGGTCCTTTATATCTTCCGAACTGAGATCCGGCTTGGTTTCCTCAGTCCAGTTGATATCCTCCCTTACGTATTTTGTTAGAAGGCCTGGATTTTGCCTGTACAACTCCTGGGTCCTGGCGTATTTGTAACGCTTGCGATTCTTTCTCCTGGCCTCCTTCTTGCCACGCTTCTTCCCCTTTGGGTCGCCCGCGTTGGTCCGAAAGAACTCCAGGATCTGGTCGTCCAGGCTGCTCTGCTCTTCTTTGTTGGGCGGGTCTCCACTCACTATCCGCGCCAGGACCCCTCTAAGCAGCTGGACGCAAGCTGCGGCCTCGGGTGGAATAGCGTCTGGGGGCTCTACTCTCAATACGTCTCTCGCTATTCCCTCTCTCCATGCGTCTTCTGGTAGAGAGTCCGAGGCCTCTTCAACGGGCTGTCGCTCCTCAGCACCGTTCTCTTCGCGAGGCTGCCCCTCCTCGCTCTGATGTGGCGGATCCCCGGGAGGGATAGGCAGCTCATCCGCCTCCTCGGGCACATCAATCTCCTCTTCATCCGCTTCTTCTACTTCTTCTTCCTCTTCTATTTCCTCCTCCTCTTCTGTCTCTTCCTCCTCTTCTACCTCTTCCTCCTCTTCATTCTCTTCATCCTCCTCCAACTCTTCCATTTCTTCTTCCTCTTCATGCCTTGCGAGCATCTCTTCGAGGCGTCTTTTGTACGCAGCCATATTCCTCTTATCTCGTATCTGTTTGTTCGTTTTGCCCGGTAGAAACTCTGTCATTCTGTTAGCTACGTTCCTTTCGTTTCTAAACCGGAGCTCGAGCCTCAACATGAGGTCTTCTTCCTCTTCCGAGAATACTCGCAAGGCTCTTCTGCGAGGTGGCGTTGGTCCACCTCTTGCGAGCCCGCCTGCCCGGGCCGCGTTTCTGACTAGTGGGTGTTTGTGTCTCTCGTGCTGTGAGAGACCGGATTTGGTCGCGAACACCCTGCCGCAATTTTCAATCTAACACTCGGACACATGTCCGTTAACAGGTGGTGGTCTTGGGGCAGTGCACTTTGGTACATGGCACAAGGCCGGATGTTTTCTATTGTACCTTTTTCCACAGATCTCGCACACATAGACCACCACCTCATTCTTGTGGCGCTCCTCGGCGTGCCTGATTTCGTCATTAAGAGTGAGCGCCACAAAGTTCCCTCTGCCGCTCTCCACACACTTGCGGCAACTTCTCCTTGCAAAGGGAACTTTTATCTCATAGTCCGTTTGAGTTGCTTGGTCGTCGTTGCTGGTCCCACCCTGGTTCGTTGGGCGCCTGAGACCTCTGCGCCCACCGTCCGAGGCCTGTCTGTCGTCGTCGAAAGCTCCATTGTTTAGGCGGGCGGGGGCTGCTAACCCCGTGCCCGCGTGTTTCCTGTGCGGAATGGTACCGCTGGCGCCCGCCTTCGGCGGGCCCGCGCCCCAGGTACGACACGGTGACAGGGTCTGGAGCGGAACTAACCCGCATGGCACCGACCGCACGGCCGGCTCGAGACCCAGACAGACTCGGTATCGCCTTAACCTCGTTAGCCCACTCCATGATTGCTTGTGCAGTTTAGGGTGGTTACCAGCGGGAACCTATGGGAGGTGAGGTAGGCTAGGCTGCGATAGGCTTTGTCTTGCGCATCATCAGCCTTGTAACTAATAGACTCACTCACTCTTTGGGCCGCCGAGCGGACACCGCGGGAGATCGGCCGCGTGGCTTTGAGCGGTATGCAAGTCCGCTCGCAGCGTGTTGCTTTGGCTGTTGTTTGGCAACTAAGTATAACGGCGTGTTAAAGATCGCCCGCGGCGTGTTGCCTTGGGACGCGCAATAAGAGTAAAGATTGCCGCGGCGTGTTGCATCTAGCTTGATCTTAAAGATTGCCGCGGCGTGTTGCTTTCGACGGATTGTAAAGTCGGCCCCGGCGTGTTGCTTTGCCCGTATAGGGAAAAAGCAGAGGCCCGCGGCGTGTTGCTTTCGTCCGTCGGCAAACAAAGACAACGGCGCCGCGCTCGCGAACAGAAGTCCGCACGCGGCGTGTTGCTTTCTTCGCTCTAGCAGCCCCGAGGACCGGGGCGGCCTTTCGCAACATGTTCCTGAGGCGAGCGAATATTATTAAGTATATATAATATATATGTGCACCATGTCGCATAATATATGTTAAAATTGCCTCAGGGCGGTTCCGAACGACCGCTAGCGCATGTGCACCCAGTTGCAGGCGGCGTACCGCAACCAGGCGCACTTAGCGCTCTTAGGTCGTCTCCCGCATGTGGCGCCGGCCGGGCGGATCGTGGACTACTCCAGCGTACGCCGCGGCAGCCCTGTGAGGGGCCACCACGCCGGCAGTCTCTTGTACAATCCAGCAACCGGGCCAGCAAGCACACATGCGCGCCTGGAGGCAACCAGTTTTTGCAGACCCACTGGATTCGTTGAGGCGAGCAGGCGAGCCCAGCAACAACAACACACCAGTGGCGTCCGTGGTCCGTGTTTCTCTTGGTGCAATAAGATGATAGGAATTGCCGTTATGCGTCACTATGCCGGAATTCCGGAATAGGAACCGGATGCCCTTTCACCCGACGGGCGTGTGTCACAACACTTGAGCTCGCGCGCACACAGTTCGTCGTTCAGCGCGACGTACAGAGTCGCCCGGCAAGCGGGCGCGCGCGTCACGCGCGACGAGAGTGCGACGACGAGACAGAGAGTAAACACTTGAGCATAAGTATGCCGTCATTGACATAGGATTTCTCCTAGGGCTTAGGATCGACTGACTCGTGTGCAACGGCTGTTCACACGAAACCCTTCTCCACGTCAGTATTCCAGGGCCTCGCTGGAGTATTTGCTACTACCACCAAGATCTGCACCGACGGCGGCTCTAGGCAGGCTTGCACCCAGACACTTCTGCGCACACCGCCGCGACCCTCCTACTCGTCAGGGCCTCGTGACGGAGTTCGCGCTCACGCGCTCGCACCGCCCTACTTGCCGCTGACGGCAGAGTATAGGCTCGACGCTTCAGCGCCATTCATTTTCAGGACTAGTTGTTTCGGCAGGTGAGTTGTTACACACTCCTTA
>NW_024105317.1:0-21485 GCF_016802725.1 Solenopsis invicta
GGCAACAAGGGCGCTTGGCAGGTTTAGCCTGAGGTTGTTGTATAAAAACGTATTCCTCCCAATTTTATTATACGGAGTTGAAGCATGGGGATACAGGATAGAGCACACTCATGTAAAAAGACAAATAAATGCAGCTCAACGATTCGTGATCTTATCGATGTACAACTTCTGCAAGACCACCTCAACTGAAGCAATGCAAGTGATTACGGGTCTGCTACCAGCAGACCTTCAAGCGACGTTAAATGTAGCCAACTATGAAATAAAAAAGAATAAACCAGTACAATGCCTTTGCATTCCACCACCAGAGAACGAACGAGATAAGGAGGAGATTAGAAGACTACGAAATATGGCAGAGAGATATATGTATGCCAAATGGCAAGAGAGGTGGGAAAGCACGGACAAAGATTGAGTCACCCATGACTTTATACCAAAAGTAGAGTTCGTGGGAAAAAACAGTTAGTTTCGACCGGATGCAAAAATGAAAGCCATTAAAATAGGACATGGATCCGTAAACACAAAACTTGCAAAACTAGGACTGAAAGAAAACTCACTGTGCCCAAACTGTGGAATGAAAGAAACAGTGCAACACATTATATGGGAATGTCCGGAATACGACAACCTCAGACATGAAAGTAAAATAGCTGCTGAAAATTTGAGAGACAGGAAGGACCTATACAAACTAATAAACACAGAAGAAAAATACAATAAATTTAACGACTACATACAAGAAGTATACAAAATCAGGCAGTGGTAAGGTAAAAGAACAACGGTCCGCTTCTACGTGGCTAGGGACAGTAACACAGATTAGAGCGATCTGCGCTCAACCTGTGGCTAAGAGACCGTAAAGAAAAAAAAAGAAAGTAAAGAAAAAACTACGAAAAGAAGAAGGAAGGAAGACAAGAAGAGAAAACAATGTAAGAGATGATGATGAACACAAATAGGAAGCGAAAGCAAGAGAAAACAATGCAAAAGTATAGAAAACAAGCAAGAACGACGTAAGAACTAACAAAGCAGAGATGAGGTAAACTCAAGAGCTCCAAAAGAAAAGAGTTTACAAAAGAATAAATAAAAATAAATGTTCCTATCTACTCCCTCTCGAAGGGGCAGCACCTTGTCGCGGTGAGAGGGCACACCCCCACGTCCTAGGGGTGCTAAGAGTGCTCTGTACGCTTCGGTGTACACAGCCCCGAAATTCAGTTCTCGGGCCCCATACCGTAATGGGGTCCTTAGGTCATGTCTCTGAGGACCGCGGGCCTGGGCTTCACCGCCTGGGCTGCGAGGAAGATGAAAACTCTATAAAAAATACCCCTAATCCTAAGTTGATGCTGATGCGTTTGAGCGACTGGGACCCGACCAACTGTCCTGCTGCAATTGCTGTGATCTCTTGTTGCTGGAGGCTCCTGGAGAAGTGCTGAATTTTGATTGGTCGACCGGTGTTGGTGCTATATCGGCCCACGGTTTTCTCATTGGAGGTGATTGGCTGAGAGCGGTATATGGTGCTCGCCTGCTGGATTTGATCGTACGGTGTGTGGAACTCTGCTGGAGGGGGGAAATCGTCTGCTCGGCGCGTGGTTGCCGGAGTCCGTTGCCGCGGTCTCCGAGGGAGTGCCATGAGTGTTCGGCGCTCGCCCCCGCCTGGGGGACGTCAGGGGCGACTACCTAGCATGGCGGATGAAGTGTTTGCTGTCGGCGATGTGGTGAGGAGCGGTTTGCGGGAACCAGCGACACCTACGGCCGATATTTCGGCTGTTAGTTTGGAGGGAGCTGATGCTGGTCAACCGGGTGCAGCATATTTGAGCGAACGGCGTGGATCGAAGAGGCCGGCCGGATCCCCGCCGCAGTGTGGGGACTCCGCCTTGATGTTGTCGGACAGCGATATCCTCTCTTTAAAGGAGGAACTGGCGGTCTGTGACGAGAGTTTTCTGCAAGTCGTGGCAGTCAGCAAGGAGTCTTCATCTAACAAGCAAACCTACCCAACTGTTACACTCCGATTTTGATGAGCTTTGAATATGTTGTAGTCTAGGTCAAAATAAGAGACACGTATTTTTTTATAAGGGCCCATACGCACTTTTAGGGGATGAAACACCTCTTTGAAGAAAAAGATTTTTTTTTTTTCGAAGCGTATATCGTCGAAACTATAAGAGATAGAAAAAAATGTTCTAATTAAAAGTTAAATGGCATGAAAAGTACTATACAACAGTAATAAAAAATTTTTTTTTTTTATTTTTTTTATACTTTTCCTCATCACCTACCAATTTTTTTCAAAATTTTTATTTCTTTTTATAAGCGGAATAAAGTTTATTTTATTACGAATCCAACGATGTATAACAAAGTTATATTCCGACATTCCCATTTGCCAAAAATAATTAAAAACTTCTCTATACTCATGGTACGCGCACCCGTCCGTGTGCTACGGAAGTGTCCCTTTCCAATTTTGAGGAGTTTTTAATATGTTGTAATACAAATAAAAATATGGGACACGCATTTTTTATACGCCCATATGACCGTTAAGGGGGTGAAACACGCTGTTGAAAAAAATTGATTGTTTAATTTCTGAGGTAATACTGTCGAAACGGTAAAAGATATAAAAAAAAGTTTCAAATAAAAGTTTTATGGCTTTTTATGTACTTTATAACCGTTCGCTCAGGTTTTTTAAAAATGTCAATTTTCTCAAAATCTTCTTCCCTCCTCTTCTAAATTTTTGAAAAATTTAAAATTTATCTTATATCAAAACTTATAGCCTATTTAACAACAAATTTAAACATGTATGATAAAGTTGTAGCTCAAAAACACATTTTTCAGAAATCAACTAATTAATATAGAAATAGAATAAATAGAAAACAACATATTAAAAACTCGTCAAAATTGGAAAGGGACTCTTCCGTAGCACACGGACGGGTGCGCGTACCATGAGTATAGAGAAGTTTTTAATTATTTTTGGCAAATGGAAATGTCGGAATATAACTTTGTTATACATCGTTGGATTCGTAATAAAATAAACTTTATTCCGCTTATAAAAAGAAATAAAAATTTTGAAAAAAATTGGTAGGTGATGAGGAAAAGTATAAAAAAAATTTAAAAAAAAAAATTTTTTTTATCACTGTTGTATAGTACTTTTCATGCCATTTAACTTTTAATTAGAACATTTTTTTCTATCTCTTATAGTTTTGACGATATACGCTTCGAAAAAAAAAATCTTTTTCTTCAAAGAGGTGTTTCATCCCCTAAAAGTGCGTATGGGCCCTTATAAAAAAATACGTGTCTCTTATTTTGACCTAGACTACAACATATTCAAAGTTCATCAAAATCGGAGTGTAACAGTTGGGTAGGTTTGCTTGTAAGAAGAGGGAGCTGGAGCAAATTATTGGGACATACCGACGTGCCGTGGACAGGCTTATGCTGGCGTACGTGCAAATGAAGGTGGAGAAGGACGCGGTCGAGAAAGTCTGGAATATGATTAAGATGGAGATCGCGGGGAGGCCTCGTTCCATTGATCCCGGGCGTGATGCGGGTCGAGAGATGCCGGCAAGGTCGTATGCGGGGGCGGCTCGGGCAGCTGGAGCTGACGTTGGGTCCGTTGTTATGATGGCGGATGAGATCGAAGGGGTGCCCCAGGTCGAGCTCGAGACTTTGGAGGTGGTCCCTGCCAGGGAGGAGGGACATAAGTTTGCGGACTCAGCGGCTACATGCCGGGCTGTATATGCTGCTGTTGACCCCAGTAACTTGGGTATCAAAATCAGCCGTGTTGTCAAGGGGCGCAACAAGGTTGTTCGTATCGTGGCCGAGAGGGACGAGCTGGAGAAAATCAGACCGGCCCTGAGTACCGCCGGTTTGGAGACTAAGCAGTACGACAGGCTGAACCCGCGGCTTATTGTTAAGGATATTCCTGCGGAGGTCAGCAGGGAGGACTTTCTCAGGGGGCTGGTACAACAGAACTTGAGGGACGTTAACCCGGATGCGATTAGGAT
Organism: Solenopsis invicta; assembly: GCF_016802725.1. Lineage (NCBI taxonomy): Eukaryota > Metazoa > Arthropoda > Insecta > Hymenoptera > Formicidae > Solenopsis > Solenopsis invicta. The sequence goes on from NW_024105317.1 coordinate 3,969, forward strand.
GATTTATTGGTTCCCAAGAAAAGAGCGCGGATCAGCTAGTGCGGTGATCGAGGTGCAGCCCGAGGTGAGGACGAGGCTCCTAAGCCAGGGACGGATATACGTAGGGTGGACGGCGTGTAGGGTGGCCGACCATATAAGGATCACGCAGTGTTTCCGTTGTCTGGGTTTTGGCCGTATCTCCAAGGATTGCAAGGCAATGTCGAATGTCTGTGGACATTGCTCGGGGAAACATGAGACTAGGGGTTGTCCGGACAGGGCGGCTAGCAGATGCTACAACTGCGCGGCTGCGAAGATACAGCAGTCGGACCATTCGGCCCTAGATCACACAAAGTGCCCTATTCTCCAGAGGAGGATTAGGGACAAAACGAGCAGAATTAAGTATTGAGGAGAGTCGTAGTTGCCAAACCAGTGGGGGTGGAGGTTTGTCACCTGCCGGGAGCCAATGAGCACCTCCCCCACGTCACAATCCCGGCCGCAGCTTATCATCTGTTGCGATAGCCAAGTAACGACACCTTTCTGGCGGTGTGGGGGCTAGCAACCCCTTACGCTGCGTCATTTATTGGTGCTACGACTTTACAACACGAGAGAAATAGAAGGGGAGGTACCTCGGAGCCTCCCCCCAATGAAACTCAGGGTCGGGTTCATAGTAACCCTTTAGCCGGGGCGGAACAAAACACGGACATTACACCACTAGTCGAGATGGAGCCGGAGGAAAGCTATATGTGTCCCCAATGTCTCCGGTCCTTTCGGAGCAGGATCGGACTAGGACAACACAGGAAGAGGGCCCATTCTGCAGAGGTAAACAAACCTCCACCCCCACTGGTTTGGTAACTACGACTCTCCTCCTAATATTTGATTCTGCTCTCCTTGTCTGTAATCCTTCTCTGGAGAATAGGACATCTTGTGTGATTCAGGGCCGAATGGAGATCCGTGTTACATGCCTAAGGCCACGTTGGAAAGAGGAGGAAATCGAGCTGTTGGCGGCTGAAGAGGCGAACGCCCCTCACAATGTTCGAGAAATCAACACGTACCTGCTCGAGAGGATGGGACAAGAGAGGACCCTCGAGGGCATCAAGGGCATACGCCGTAGGCCGGAATATAGGGCGAGGGTGCGGGAACTAAGGAGGCGCCATCTGTTGCGTGGAGTCGTTAGTGGAGTCACCAGTGGAGGCTGCGGGCGTGCCGGATGGGCGGCCACAGTGTGACGGAAGGAGGGCGATGGACTGGCTGCTGGACAAGAGAGATGACATTATTCCGGAAATGAGAGAGGGCATTTGGATCAGGGCCGCTATGTCCCAGATTATGGATGGTAATGCGCCGGACGACTATCTGGAGCAATGGTGGTCGCTTATGTTTCCGGACCTTGTGGGCGCAAATAGGGCCAGGCTAACTCGTGGAGCTTTCAAGCCCCCGAAAATATCAAAAAGACGAGCAAGGCGGCGGGACTACCGACGGATGCAACAGCTATGGTGTGCGAACATGTCTAAGGCGGCTCATAAGGTCCTGGATGGCGACCAAGATGAAATGCCGCACCTACCGTTGAACGAGCAGACAAGTTATTGGCGGAGGATACTGGAGACAGGACTGGACCAAGCCGCCGAGGGTGGGACCCCTGTGCGTGGACCTCAGCTTGGTGTCAACGTATGGTCCCCTATTACGGAGGGGGAAGTTATCAACATCAGGTTGCCTCGCAACTCTGCGCCCGGGTTAGATGGTCTGACGGTTCAGCGGTGGATGACGGAAGTGCCCGCGATTATACGCGCGTCGATTATGAACATGTTCATGGCGATGGGCAAGTGCCCCCCAGATTTAGGGACTCTAGGACCGTTCTAATTCCAAAGGCGGGCGACCCAATGAATCCATCAAACTACAGGCCTATCTCAGTGTCATCGGTGGTGCTTCGGCACTTCCATAAAATTCTAGTAGCGAGATTAAGGAAGTACGACCTAATCGACGAAAGGCAGCGGGTTTTTATCTCTGCAAATGGCTGCGCAGGGAATATTGCGGCTCTTGCGGCAGTCCTGTTGGACGCGAGGACGGAGCTGAGGTACACATTATAACGCTGGATGTGCGGAAGGCGTTTGATACGGTCAGTCACTCGGCCATGTGCGCGGTCTTGGCCGGATGCGGCATTCCAGAAGAGATGATCTTGTATTTGCAGTCCCTGTACAGAGAGGCAGCTGTGCGGCTTGAGGTGGACAAGGAGTTCTCGAACTCAATACACCCGGGCAGAAGTGTCCGACAAAGCGACCCACTATCACCGTGGTTTTTTAACTTGGCCATGAATAAGGTATTAGAGGCAGTGCCAGAATAGGTGAGCTACCGTTTGGCGGGGACAACGGTGGGAGCGTTGGCCTTTGCAAATGACCTGGTTCTGATAGGAACCACGGTGCGAGGGACCCAGTTGGCGGTGGATCGGGTCGCGGAGGCGTTGGGTGAATTTGGTCTACAGCTGGCGCCAAACAAGTGCGCCGCATTCTCACTGATGCCGGCCGGAAAAACCAAAAAATTGAAAACACTGACCGACACGGTGTTTCGGACGATGGACGGTATGATCCCGCAGGTGGACATCGGACGGTCAGTTAGGTATCTGGGGGTCCGTCTTGGAGATAAAGGTATAATGACAGAGGATATCGACCTGGCCCCTCTCCTGGAGCAGGTACGCAGGGCTCCGCTGAAGCTGCAGCAACGGCTTGAGATATTAAGGACATTTATAATACCCAGATATACGCACAGGCTCGTTCTTGGGCGAGTGACGCACGGAGCGTTGCGGAAAATGGACAGACAGGTGAGAGCAGCGGTGAGGTGTTGGCTGGCCTTCCCGGGGGACGTGCCCATGGCCTTTTTCCATGCGCCCATAAGGTCTGGGGGGCTTGGTGTGACGTTGTTCGAGTCCGCTATACCGGAGCTCGCGCTAAGAAGACTGCAGAGTCTCCGCACGTCGGGCCGTGGAGTGGCAAGTATGGTCGCTGATAGTGGGTGGGCGCAACAACGAGCCAAATGGTACGGTATGGCAAAAAGAAGGAGCGAGGACTAAGCTAAGGAACTGTACAGAGCAGTGGATGGTTACGAGCTGCGTGAGGCGGGACTGATACCGGCTTCCACAGACTGGATAAGAGATACGATGGTCCACATACCTTCTTCCGAGTGGCTCCACTACACAAAAGTGTGGATAAATGCTTTGCCGACAAGGGTTCGAACTACAAGGGGACCAAGACGCCTTCGGGAGGATGTCCTCTGCCGAGCGGGATGTGGGGTCCAGGAGACGGCGGCACACGTCATCCAACAGTGCTTCCGGACGCACGGAGGAAGGGTGATGCGCCACGATGCGGTAGCAGCAGCGCTGGCCCATAACTTGCAGGAGCGTGGATATAAAGTCAAGCGGGAACACTCGTTTCAAACGAGTGAAGGAACCAGAAAGCCGGACATCGTGGCGTCTAGGGACGGACGCGCATGCGTCTTGGACGTGCAGGTGGTGTCTGGGGCCCGACAATTTGAGGAGAGCCAGAAGAGGATGCGAGACTACTATGCGCGAAACAATGACCTGGTTCGGGCGGTTTCTAATATGTTTCAGGTCCCACTCCAGAGAGTTGAGGTGGCAACGGCGACGCTAACGTGGCGGGGAATATGGTCGGGAACCTCTGCGGCGGATCTGAGTGCCTTGGGCGTCCCACAGTCACTAATGAGAGGCCTGACAACTAGGGTAATATCCGGCTTTTATAGAAAATTTGCAAGGTTCAATCAAACAACAATGGCCCAAGGACAACGGTACATGAGGATGTCAGGCTGGGGACCGCCGTGACCCAAATACCCTTTCTGTAGCCGTATCCATGCGGCACATTGTATAGTACATATCATGTATAAATACGATGTAATGTATATAATGTAAACATAACATGGAAAATATAGTGTTAAATAGCCAAATGCCTTGTCATATAATTAGTGACGCGCACGAAAGGATTAACGAGCTTCCCACTGTCCCTACCTACTATCTAGCGAAACCATTGCCAAGGGAACGGGCTTGGAAAAATTAGCGGGGAAAGAAGAACCTGTTGAGCTTGACTCCAGTCTGGCACTGTAAGGAGACATGAGAGGTGTAGGATAAGTGGGAGATGGCAACATCGCCGGTGAAATACCACTACTTTCATGGTTTCCTTAATTACTCGGTTGGGCGGAGCGCGTGCCCTGAGGGCCTCGTGCCCAGGCAGTCACGGTGTTCTAGAGCCAAGCGTGTCAGAGTGGCGAGAGGCCTCGGCCGATCGCCGTTAATACGCCCGCGTGATCCGATTCGAGGACACTGCCAGGCGGGGAGTTTGACTGGGGCGGTACATCTGTCAAAGAATAACGCAGGTGTCCTAAGGCCAGCTCAGCGAGGACAGAAATCTCGAGTAAAGTAAAAGGGCAAAAGCGGGCTTGATCTCGATGTTCAGTAAGCATAGAGACTGCGAAAGCACGGCCTATCGACCTTTTGGCTTGAAGAGTTTTCAGCAAGAGGTGTCAGAAAAGTTACCACAGGGATAACTGTCTTGTGGCGGCCAAGCGTTCATAGCGACGTCGCTTTTTGATCCTTCGATGTCGGCTCTTCCTATCATTGCGAAGCAGAATTCGCCAAGCGTCGGATTGTTCTCCCGCCAACAGGGAACGTGAGCTGGGTTTAGACCGTCGTGAGACAGGTTAGTTTTACCCTACTGATGACTAGTCATTGCGATAGTAATCCTGCTCAGTACGAGAGGAACCGCAGGTTCGGACATTTGGTTCACGCACACGGTCGAGCGGCCGGTTTTGCGAAGATACCATCCGTGGGATTATGCCTGAACGTGTCTAAGGCCGTCCTCTCTAGTCAAAGGTGGCAATGATATCTCTAGGAGTCTCGTGAGTCAAAAAGCGCAAAATAATGTGACACTACTAGGCGGCCGGTTATCCTTCGCGGGTGGACCGATCGTCGCACGAGCCCGGTTTGCCGTACGGCGCCATTGTCCATCGTCGGGATCTCACAGCCTACGACAGCGCGGCGTCTAACGATCAAACATGAGTTTCGCGAGTTCGATGTCGAGACTCGGAATCGTCTGAAGACGACTTAGGTACCTGGCGGGGTGTTGTACTCGGTAGAGCAGTTACCACGCTGCGATCTGTTGAGACACAGCCCTCGGCTTGGGGATACGTCTTGTCGGTTGAACGAGACCCCACGTGCGCGCGTTAGACGCGCGAAAGCAACACGCCGCGAGCGGACTTAGAAAATTTTCGCTCGAGAGCGAAAGCAACACGCCGGGAGCGGACATGGAAAATTTTTTCGCACAACGGCGAAAGCAACACGCCGCGACTCGAATTTGCGGTAGAGAACGCGATTCGGCCAGGCCGGAGGTGACGCCCGCCGCCGGAGGTGACGCCCGTGCGAAAGCAACACGCCGCGACTCGACTTTGCGCGATCGAGTACGCCGGAGGTGACGTCCGTGCGAAAGCAATACGCAGCGACTGGACTCTGCAGGATTGAGTACGCTGGAGGTGACGCCCGTGCGAAAGTAGCACGCCGCGACTGGACTTTGAGGTAGAGACCGCGAATCGGCCCGCCGGAGGTGACGCCCGCCGCCGGAGGTGACGCCCGTGCGAAAGCAGCACGCCTCGACTTTGCGCGATCGAGTACGCCGGAGGTGACGCCCGTGCCAAAGCAGCACGCCGCTAATCGATTTTGTCGATTTACACGTCGCATGTGTCGCCCGTGAGAAAGCGAAGCTTCCCTAACCGTCGGAGGTGACGCCCGTGCGCACCCTTTTCTCCAGCGGCTAAGTCCCGTAGGCGTCGCTCTATCGAGACTTTCGCCCATATGCCGCCGTGTTGTGAACCGTGCGTCGCCAACCGCTCGGACGGCTGGTTGGGTATTGCAAGAGGTGTGGTGCCCTCGACGAGTCGAGCGACTCGGTACTCGCGTCTTGGACGCTTCCTAACGAGCCCGCGAGCCGCTTGAAGCGCGCGATACGCGCCGCGGCAATGATTATTTGACGAAAAATAAATCTGTCCATCCCGGAGGTGACACCCGACCCCGGAGGTGACGCCGGTCGCCGGAGGTTACGCGGGCTGTAACGATCGCTCGCAGCGGCTAAGTCCCGCGCCTGTCGTCGTATCGACGCTCTCGCCCGTATACCGCCGTGCTCGCAGCCGTGCGTCGCCGACCGCTCGAACGGCGGTTGGGTACTGTAGGAGGTGTCGTACGCTCGAAGAGTCGAGCGATTCGGGCTCGTTCTCTCGAGTCCTGGACGCATCGTAACGAGCCCGCCAGCCGCGTGAGGCGCGTGATACGCGCCGCGGCATTGAGTATTAGACGAAAAATAAATCTGCCCATCCCGGAGGTGACGCCCGACCCCGGAGGTGACGCCGGTCGCCGAAGGTGACGCCGGCAGTAAAGATCTCTCGCAGCGGCTAAGTCCCGCGCCTGTCGTCGTATCGACGCTCTCGCCCGTATACCGCCGTGCTCGCAGCCGTGCGTCGCCGACCGCTCGGCCGGCCGGTTGGATACTGTACGAGGTACGATGCGCTCGACGCGAGACAACGTACGCTATGTGAAACACGAACCAATTCGCGCGTATCGCTAGGCGTTATTTCCCATCGCGATGCGACGCTTGCTCGCTCGCCATTGCGGCACAACGCATTTCTATTTTCAGGCACAACGTTTACACTTCTTCAGAGAACAGCATTGCCAAGAGTCGGTGTCGAAAGACTGAATGGTTCATATGTGGCGCGCACTACAAAGTGTTGGTCGCGCGATCCCGCCGGGATCGTCGCGCTTACCGAACATCAACTCCACGGAAACCGAGTGGCGGAAGGTGAATCTACGATTCCCGGATCACTCTTCCGCGCTCGCTTGTATGCCGTAGCGAAATAATTCCGTTTGAACGGATCGCATGTTTCCTCGACGTAAGCAGCATCGCCTGGTCGATCTAACCGTCAGGGCCGAGACGAGAGCCGGCTCTACACGCCGAGCTCTCTAACAAATGGGAGAATGAGAACACGATCTTGAAATGAAAATTATAGAGTGAGCACTCACCAACGCAGTGCGGAACTCTCACAATCAAATTGCGATATTACTAGACCGAGTGTTGCCGACCGGCTACATCCGAGAGGGCCGGCGGCAGCGATACGACAAACACGCGATCGCGAAGCGAGCTCGCCTGCCTCCGCGATCCCCGGCGTTGCGCTCGCCACGAGAGAGCTAGCGCGTGCTACGCGCACTACGTGCGCTCGCACCGAGATCCCTGGTTGATCCTGCCAGTAGTCATATGCTTGTCTCAAAGATTAAGCCATGCATGTCTCAGTGCATGCCGAATTAAGGTGAAACCGCGAATGGCTCATTAAATCAGTTATGGTTCATTAGATTGTACCAACATTTACTTGGATAACTGTGGTAATTCTAGAGCTAATACATGCAAAACAGAGTCCCGACCAGTGATGGAAGGTTCGCATTTATTAGATCAAAACCAATCGGTGGCGCGCGGTCCGCCGTTCGTCCGCCGTTTATTTTGGTGACTCTAAATAACTTTGTGCTGATCGCATGGTCTCTGCACCGGCGACGCATCTTTCAAATGTCTACTTTATCAACTGTCGGTGGTAGGTTTTGCGCCGACCATGGTTGTAACGATTAACGGGGAATCAGGGTTCGATTCCGGAGAGGGAGATGAGAAACGGCTACCACATCAAAGGAAGGCAGCAGGCGCGCAATTACCCACTCCCGGCGGAGGGTAACGGCGGAGGGTAACCTCCCCACACGGGGAGGTAACGACGAAAAATAACGATACGGAACTCATCCGAGGCCCCGTAATCGGAATGAGTACACTATAAATCCTTTAACGAGGATCCATTGGAGGGCAAGTCTGGTGCCAGCAGTCGCGGTAATTCCAGCTCCAATAGCGTATATTAAAGTTGTTGCGGTTAAAAAGCTCGTATTTGAATCTGTGTCGCAAACCGTCGGTTTACCGCTCGCGGTGTTTAACTGGCGTGATGTGGGACGTCCTACCGGTGGGCTTAGCCTCGCGAGAAGCGGCCCAACTAATATCCCGTCGCGGTGCTCTTTACTGAGTGTCGAGTCGGGACGGTACGTTTACTTTGAACAAATTAGAGTGCTTAAAGCAGGCTATCCTCGCCTGAATACTGCGTGCATGGAATAATGGAATAGGACCTCGGTTCTATTTTGTTGGTTTTCGGAACCCCGAGGTAATGATTAATAGAGACAGATGGGGGCATTCGTATTGCGACGTTAGAGGTGAAATTCTTGGATCGTCACAAGACGGATAGAAGCTAAAGCATTTGCCAAAAATGTTTTCATTAATCAAGAACGAAAGTTAGAGGTTCGACGGCGAACAGATATCGACCTAGTTCTAACCACAAACGATGCCAGCTAGCGATCCGCCGAAGTTCCTCCGATAAATCGGCGGGCAGCTTCCGGGAAACCAAAGCTTTTGGGTTCCGGGGGAAGTATGGTTGCAAAGCTGAAACTTAAAGGAATTGACGGAAGTGCACAACTAGGAGTGGAGCCTGTGGCTTAATTTGACTCAACACGGGAAACCTCACCAGGCCCAGACACCGGAAAGATTGACAGATTGATAGCACTTTCTTGATTCGGTGGGTGGTGGTGCACGGCCGTTCTTAGTTGGTGGAGCGATTTGTCTGGTTAATTCCGATAACGAACGGGACTCTAGCCTGCTAAATAGGCGTACCTTATGGTATCTTGAAGGCACCCGGCCTCGGCTGGCGAGTTTTTACTACCAACGTACAAACAAATCTTCTTAGAGGGACAGGCGGCTTCTAGCCGCACGAGATTGAGCAATAACATGTCTGTGATTCCCTTAGATGTTCTGGGCCGCACTCGCGCTACACTAAAGGAATCAGCGTGTGTTCCCTGGCCAAAAGGCCCGGGTAACCCGCTGAACCTCCTTCCTGCTAGGGATTGGGGCTTGCAATTGTTCCCCTTGAACGAGGAATTCCCAGTAAGCGCGAGTCATAAGCTCGCGTTGATTACGTCCCTGCCGTTTGTACACACCGCCCGTCGCTACTACCGATTGAATGATTTAGTGAGGTCTTCGGACTGGTGAGCGGCAATGCGTCGGCATTGCCGATGTTGCCGGGAAGATGACCAAACCTGATCATTTAGAGGAAGTAAAAGTCGTAACAAGGTTTCCGTAGGTGAACCTGCGGAAGGATCGTTAACGTTCCGGAGGCTGCGCTCTGCTCCGCGCGCGCGCACTCTTGTGTGCTGCTGCAGTGTGAGTCGTCGGCGACTGGAAGAGGACGCGCGCCTTTTTCTCAGAAAAGGCGATGCGCGTCGCAGACAGAAAGAACGCACCGTGGGGAGCGCGACAGCGCGAGACAACGCGTGCGAGATCTCGTGTGGAATTGACGGATAGATAGAGCAAGCGAGATCTTGGTGGAATTGACGACTGTTTGAACGACGAGAGCGTAGCGGTGTTCGTTCGCCCCGCGAGGGGCGGCTCTCACCTCCGAGCGCGCACTGCCTCTCGACTCTCGCTGTCGCGTCGCCCGTCACCTTGCGTCCCGGCGCGCGCTCTCGTCAGCGCGCGCCACCGCCGGGGAATTGGTGAGCGATGTCGACGGGAGAGAAAGAAAGACCAAAGGTATTTAGACTAACGAGTGGTTGTCGATGCGCGAAACGCACCACGCACCATGAACGTGTGCGCCGATCCGTCCGTCCGATCGGTCCTCGCGCGCCACAACGCGTCGTCGCGACGCCAGCGTGTTCCACGCTGCGCGTCCGACCGAGACGCGTTGCGTCTGGCTCGAACCAGAGGTTCGGAGGAGATTGAGAACGGAGAGGACCGCGCCGTCGTTGTGTGCCGTGCGTCTGCGGTTGGTCGCGCGCCGACGCGTTCCGCGCGTACGTTGCCGTCGCGCACCGCGCGTTGAATCGCGGGCGATGGAGGAGCGAGGCGCCGCGCCCCGCGTGCTTAGCACGCTGGGGGGCGCGCGTGCTTACCGGTGGTAACCTGAGAGCCGCGTTTTCGCACGCGTGTCGTGTGCGTTACGCGCGCTGCAGGGGCGAGGGCCGCTCTCTCGGTGGTTTCTCGCGCCCGATGATTTTTCAAAGACTTCCGCCCCGGCTCTCGCGCTCGTGACCCGTTCTCGCGTGCTTTTCCGCGAGACAGGCGATGAGCCGAGAGACGCTCCGTTCGCTCGACCAGTGGCACCGCCACCGCGACCGCGTAGTCGGTCCGCGCGCGTGCGGTGCCCAGTGTCCCGTTGTGCCGTAGCCCCCGAAAGACGGGGCTGCTGTCCGCTCGTGCTCGGACGCGCGGCCAGGCTAATCGAAGGGCCCCACAAAGCACATATGAGACGCACAAGGGAGGATGGAAGCTCGCTCCAAGTTGTGAGAGAAGGCTCCCGCGAAGCGGGAAGAATGTACAAACGATTACCCTGAACGGTGGATCACTTGGCTCGTGGGTCGATGAAGAACGCAGCTAATTGCGCGTCAACTTGTGAACTGCAGGACACATGAACATCGACATTTCGAACGCACATTGCGGTCCACGAATAAAATTTCCCCGGGAAACCACGCCTTTCTGAGGGTCGTTTTAACGAAAGCACACTGCTTGCGCCGTCGCGGGCACGCGGCTCAGCGTCGCGCCTCGGCACGCTCGTGTCAAGCGCGCGCGCGCGCAGGGCCGCGTTACGCGCGCGCACAGGGCGTACGAGCGATCGTTGGACGCTCGCCCCGAAAAACGTCGAAGATGCAACGCCTCAGAGGACGACAGTACCTCTCGCGGTTGTGGACTCTTTGGAGCGAGCGCACAGGGCACCACGGGACCGCTCCTCGCATCCTCGCTTCCCGTAGGGAAGGAGGAGATATAGGCGAGCGATTGCCGGTCTCGCGCCGCTGTTTAGCGCCTCGTCGGCCGCACCACAAATCGGGGCGTCTGCCAAAATGACGGAAGGGAAACGTGACGAGAGCGCAGCGCGCCTCTTCTCTCGGTGCGCGCATATTCGCGCGCGCGTGCGCCGCGAGGTGTCGGTGCCGCCGTCGCCGCCCGGGGAACCATCCGCGCCCGCCCGTAATAGGGTATAGGCGCAGGCAGTGGGGTCTCGCGGAGCTGTGTGCGAGCGCGCCCAGTAACACACGGCGTATCGTCGTACACGCGAAGCGTGTCACCTTCGAGCGAGAGAGCGCGAGAAGAGTTCGTATTGGAACTCGGGGCGAGCCGGCCGCGTGTCCGTGTCCAGGAAGAAGTCTTCTCCTTTTTCCTTTTCCCCGGTTCGCACGGCGCGCGCAACCGCGCGCCGGGGTTGTAAACCCGTGAGAGGGAACATAAAGGAAAGAGAAAGTCTTGGGACCGGCGCGCTCGGTCGCGTGTACTCGTCGCACCAAGAGTGTCCGATTCGTCCTCGTTAACCCTTTCAGCACGCGCACACGCGCGGTGCCCGGTTGTGAGCGTCGCCGTCCTCCCGTCCTACCTACTCGATTAAATCTATAAAATATGGGGAGAATGTGGGAGGTGTTTGCGCGCGGTACGGAGCGACGCGCAGCCTACGCGCCGTCGTCGTCGTCGCACAATTTCGACGACCTCAGAGCAGGCGAGATCACCCGCTGAATTTAAGCATATTATTAAGCGGAGGAAAAGAATCTAACCAGGATTTCTTTAGTAGCGGCGAGCGAACAGGAATAGCCCAGCACCGAATCCCGCGGTTCCGCCGCAGGGAAATGTGGGGTTTGGAAGCATCCGCTTATCCCGAGGTGCCGCGTCGCGTCCAAGTCCATCTTGAATGGGGCCTCTTACCCGCAGAGGGTGCCAGGCCCGTAGCGACCGGTGCGCGTCTCTCGAGGATCTCTCTTCAGAGTCGGGTTGTTTGAGAGTGCAGCTCTAAGTGGGTGGTAAATCTCCATCTAAAGCTAAATACGACCACGAGACCGATAGAACAAGTACCGTGAGGGGAAGTTGAAAAGAACTTTGAAGAGAGAGTTCAAGAGTACGTGAAACCGTTCAGGGGTAAACCTAAGAAACCCAAAAGATCGAACGGGGAGATTCATCGTCAGCGACGCTGGCTTCGCGTCGGTAGGCGACGCCACGCGAGGCCCTCGCGGCTCGTGCGCCGGCACGCCGCCTTGCGTCCGATGTCCGGCCGTCGTCGTCGTGCACTTCTCCCCTAGTAGAACGTCGCGTCCCGCTGGGTGTCGGTCTACGGCCCGCGTGCGGTGGCTGACACGACGCCGGTAAAACGGCCCGCGTCAAACCCCGGGTCGCCCGGCCGACTACCCGGCGGTACACGCAATGTATCAGGCCGCAGCTCGCTGTGCGTCGAGGCCGTCGCAAGCGCGCGACACGGTACACGGATGTTCAACGTACCTAGCGCCGTCACCTGTCCTGGCCCGCTGCTGGCACGTACGGTTAACCTTCGACAGGCCTGCAAACGCGTCCACCGCCGGGTCCGCGCGCGCGTGGGCTCCGCGATACCGGTCGGCGACGCTACTGCTTTGGGTACTCTTAGGACCTGTCTTGAAACACGGACCAAGGAGTCTAACATGTACGCGAGTCACTGGGACTTGTAATGGTATACCTAAAGGCGAAATGAAAGAGAAGGTCGGCCCTGGTTGTCGACCAAGGTAGGATGGGCCGCGTCGCGATGCGGCTCCACACTCCCGGGGCGTCTCGTTCTCATCGCGAGAAGAGGCGCACCCAGAGCGTACACGTTGGGACCCGAAAGATGGTGAACTATGCCTGGTCAGGACGAAGTCAGGGGAAACCCCGATGGAGGTCCGTAGCATTTCTGACGTGCAAATCGATCGTCGGAACTGGGTATAGGGGCGAAAGACTAATCGATCCATCTAGTAGCTGGTTCCCTACGAAGTTTCCCTCAGGATAGCTGGCCCTGAAAATGGATGGCGCAAACCCCGAGTCTATTTTCTGGTCAAGCGAAGTTAGGGCGGTGGGGCCGAGCGCGACCCTCAACCCTACTAAAAAGGGTGAGATCTCTGGCTTTCTTGAAACTTGAAGCCACGAGCATCTTAATCTCGGATCAGAGTGCCAAGTGGGCCATTTTTGGTAAGCAGAACTGGCGCTGTGGGATGAACCAAACGCAGAGTTAAGGCGCCCAACTCGACGCTCATGGGACACCATGAAAGGCGTTGGTTGCTTAAGACAGCAGGACGGTGGCCATGGAAGTCGGAATCCGCTAAGGAGTGTGTAACAACTCACCTGCCGAAGCAACTAGCCCTGAAAATGGATGGCGCTGAAGCGTCGAGCCTATACTCTGCCGTCAGCGGCAAGTGGGGCGGTGCGAGCGCGCGAGCGCGAGCGCCGTCACGAGGCCCTGACGAGTAGGAGGGTCGCGGCGGTGTGCGCAGAAGGGTCTGGGCGCGAGCTTTCCTGGAGCCGCCGTCGGTGCAGATCTTGGTGGTAGTAGCAAATACTCCAGCGAGGCCCTAAAAGACTGACGTGGAGAAGGGTTTCGTGTAAACAGCCGTTGCACTCGAGTCAGTCGGTCCTAAGCCCTAGGAGAAATCCTATCCAATAACGGCGTACTTATACTCAAGTGTTTACTCTCTGTCTCGCACTCGCACACTCTCACTCGTCGCGCGTGACGCGCGCGCCCGCGTGCCGGGCGACGCTGTACGTCGAGCTGAACGACGAGCTGTGTGCGCGCGAGCTCAAGTGTTCTGACACACGCCCGTCGGGCGAAAGGAAATCCGGTTCCTATTCCGGAACCCGGCAGCGGAACCGCATACAATTCGGGCCCTCGTAAGAGTGTTCGTCGGGGTAACCCAAAATGACCTGGAGACGTCGTCGGGAGATCCGGGAAGAGTTTTCTTTCCTGTATAAGTGTTCGAGTTCCCTGGAAACCTCTAGCAGGGAGATAGGGTTTGGATCGCGAAGAGCATCGCAGTTGCGGTGGTGTCCGGATCTTCCCCTCGGACCTTGAAAATCCAGGAGAGGGCCACGTGGAGGTGTCGCGCCGGTTCGTACTCATTTCCGCAGCAGGTCTCCAAGGTAAAGAGCCTCTAGTCAATAGACTAATGTAGGTAAGGGACGTTGGCAAATTGGATCCTTAACTTCGGAATAAGGAATGGCTCTGAGGAACGGGGCGTGTCGTGCTTGGTCGGGAAACGGGTCTGGCTGACGTGCCGGGCCTGGGCGTGGTGAACGCTAGGCTTTCTCGCGCCGAACACGGGATCCGAGCTCGGTCCCGTGCCTTGGCTTCCCGCGGATCTTCCTTGCTGCAAGGCTCCCGTGGCGGCGCGAGCCGTCGCAGTCGTCCTCTTCGGCCGCCTTTCAACGCTCAGCTCAGACCTGGCACGGACTAGGAGAATCCGACTGTCTAATTAAAACAAAGCATTGCGATGGCCCTCGCGGGTGTTGACGCAATGTGATTTCTGCCCAGTGCTCTGAATGTCAACGTGAAGAAATCCAAGCAAGCGCGTGTAAACGGCGGGAGTAACTGTGATTCTCTTAAGGGTCAGCCTCCTCAGCTCTTGATACCCACTCAGTGGATTCTTTGAGCTGTGGACTAAGCCCCCTTACAGCGAGTCGTAGTTGGAACGCAATGCGCAACGTATAGCCTCTCGTGTCCAAGTCACACAGCTACCTCCACGTGGTACTCCTGGTAACGTCTTCGGACGGCTGAAAGCTGCTGTGGCGAACCGGGCCTTTGGGGTTGCCAGCCCCTCTGGTCCCACAAGTTGGCCCAAATACAAGAAACAAGCCTCGGATGGAAAATAACCCCGGGCCCTCTGGCTCTAGGGGTCCAACTAACGGGCAAGAGGCCTCAACTGGGAGTACGCTCCCCAGCACAGAGTACCCCTGTGAATTCCCTGGATGTGGCCGTGTCTTCGAGACAGCCACGGGAAGAGGTGTCCATCACAGGAGGGCTCACTCAAACTGGTACGACTCGAGGCAAAATACTGTTGCCGTAAAGGCGAGGTGGAGCGAGGAGGAAGTGCATATACTCGCTAAGAAAGAGGCGGAACTAACTATATCAGGAGTAACGTTTATGAATCAAGCCTTACATGCCGAGTTCCAAGATCGAACTCTCGAAAGCATTAAAGCTAGGCGGCGACAGCCAAGCTATAGACAACTTGTTCAAGAACTCCTTGTCGAGGTTGACGAGCCTCCTAACGAAACCGAAGAAGTGGAACTCCAGCTGTACCACGACTACAGGCGAGACATCGTCCGGTACTTAGGGGGCCTACCTAAGTTAACCGACGGCGATTTCAAACCTGCTAAATTGCAGAGAGTATGCGACTCGCTCGCTAAGAAGGAACCCGCCTCGATCCTTGAGGATCTTACTTTATACTTGCGCGAGGTGTTCCCAAATAGAGCAAAGGGGATGCACGAGAATGCCAAGCAGGACGCCCCGGACATCGAATCTAAACGGCGTGCTAGGCGCGCTGAATACGCCCGGGTGCAGGACCTCTGGCGGAAAAACAGGAGCAAATGCGCACGCATGTTGCTCGATGATGTCACTAATGTCCGGATTCCACCAAAGGACAGAATGGTCCCCTTCTGGGAAGAAGTTATGAGCAGCTGCATCGATACTGCTCCAAGTGGTGACATCAAACGCCCAACGCAGGAAGAACTTTGGGCGCCAATTACGGCAGAGGAAATCAAGCGAGCAATGCCTGCAAACACAACTTCGGCCGGACCAGATGGCGTTACAGCCCGCCTTCTAAAGAAAGTGCCGAAGCAGATTCTAATCAGAATCTTCAATATAATAGCCTGGTGCGGTAGCGCTCCAACATGCCTTCTGGCATCAGTAACAACGCTGATACCGAAAAAGTCCAATACCAACCTACCCCAGGACTTTAGACCGATTACGGTCTCATCGATCCTAATTAGACCTTTCATAAAATATTGGCGTCCCGTATGGTGCAGGCAATCGAACATGACCAAAGGCAGAGAGCGTTTAGGCCTACAGATGGCTGCGCCGACAATACATTCTTACTGGACCTAATACTTAGGTACCACCATAAACGGCACAAGCAGTTATTCATGGCCTCACTCGATATAGCCAAAGCCTTCGACTCAGTCTCGCACAAGACGATCCGGGAAACGTTAGAAGTTATTGGCCTGCCGGAACCTATGATCCATTACATAATAGATATTTACAGCAGGAGCACCACGGTCCTATGCTGTAATGGGTAGACCTCGAAGAAGATTAAGCCGACGTGTGGAGTCAAATAAGGTGACCCAATGTCACCCATGATCTTCAATATGATCATCGACCGAATGCTCCGTAGACTCCCCGAATATATTGGAGCAAAAGTAGGAGAACTGGTCGTAGGTGCAGCGGCTTTTGCAGATGATCTCCTATTATTTGCGTCAACACCCGTTGGCCTTCAAAATCTTCTAGATATCTCAAATAAATTTTTTAGAGATTGTCGTCTGCAAATAAACGCAGCAAAAAGTATGACGGTTGCTCTAAGAAACGTGCCACACGAGAAGAAGACGGTGGTCGATGGCAGCACAATTTTTACGTGCAATAACAGGGTATTACCGACCCTTAAAAGAACCGACCAGTGGACGTATCTGGGAGTACCCTTTACACCTGAGGGTAGGACAAAGATCGATGTAAATAAAGATCTAACCGAACGGCTCGAGAAGCTTACCAAAGCACCTCTGAAACCACAGCAGAGGCTATTCATACTCCGCACATATATATTGCCGGGGCAATATCATAAACTTGGACTCGGCAGCGTCAATGTGAGTATGCTGCGTAAAGTAGATAGAAAGGTAAGATCGGCGGTTAAAAAGTGGCTTAACCTGCCATCCGACGCTCCCAACGCATTCTTCCACACAAGCGTTAGGGACGGTGGTCTCGGGATTCCGTCTATGAGATGGAATGCCCCAATGATGACCGCCTAAACAATCTGCCTATGGCGAGCAATCAGGCTGGGAACGCACCTGTAGCCTTCCTCAGAGAGGAGCTGAGACGTTGCCGCGATAGACTGCGAGACGGAGAGTTGGAAATGACCAACCAAGCCAACATTGACAAGAGATGGGCTCAACTCTTATATGGAAAGGTTGACGGTGCCGGACTCAAAGAGTCATCTCGGGTGCCGCAGCAACACGCTTGGGTAAGCGAAGGCTCGCGCTTCTTATCTGGCCGGGACTATCTGCAATCGGTAAAGTTAAGGATAAACGCCTTACCAACAAGGTCCAGAATGGCACGAGGAAGAATTAGAGATAAGCACTGTAGAGCAGGGTGCAACGCCGCGGAGACACTAAATCATGTTCTGCAGAGGTGTCATAGAACGCACGCGGCACGAGTTAGAAGACACGATGCCATAGTCAACTACATGGCCAAAACACTTAAAAACAGGGACTTCCAAGTGCACGTGGAGCCCAAAATACAAACACAGGGTGGACTTAGAAAGCCTGACTTGATTGCTTGCAGGGGAGTCACGGCTATAGTGGCGGACGCGCAGGTGGTAAACGATCAGTCAGCCTGTATGATGCACACAGATCCAAATGCAATTACTACAAAGCTATCGAGGGCAACGTCAGGGATCAGTGTGGAGTAGAAACA
>NW_024105318.1:0-21329 GCF_016802725.1 Solenopsis invicta
GCTTGCGCGCCGCAACTTACGACTCCAGCCAGATAAGTGCGAGTTTCTTAGGAAAGAATCACTTATCTGGGCCATGTAATGGGGGAAGCCGGAGTCAAACCCGATCCCCAGAAGGTTGAAGCCGTGAAAAATTTTCCCCCCGGCCTAGGAACGCGAAAAACATTAAACAATTCCTAGGTTTAGCCGGGTACTATCGCCGATTTATTAACAACTTCTCCAAAATCTCAAAACCTCTTACCACTCTATTAAAAAAAGGACGAACCGTTCACATGGCAAGAGCCCCAAGAGAATGCGTTTACGAACCTCAGAGACCAATTATGCACAGAACCGATCCTACAACATCCCGACTTCACGCAACCATTCCTCCTTACCACTGACGTTTCCGGATACGCCATTGGTGGAATTTTAAGTCAGGGGGAGATCGGCAAGGATAAACCCATAGCATACGCGTCCAGGCTCCTCAATAATGCAGAGCAGAACTATTCTACAATCGAGAAAGAGTCATTGGCCATAATCTACTGTACTAATCATTTTAGGCCGTACCTGTACGGTAATAAATTTATAATATTAACCGATCACAAACCACTAGAGTGGTTGCATTCCGTCAAGGACCCCACTTCGCGGCTTATTCGCTGGCGGCTTAAGCTCGCCGAATACGACTATAAGGTAATATACAAAGCGGGCAAGATAAATTGTAACGCAGACGCTTTGTCGCGTAATCCCGTCGAAGCGACTCGCGTCCTACCCTTGACCTTACACGACTCAAGCGACGAAGTTTTATTCGACCCCGCGTCGCCGCCTCGTATATCTAACCAAAATAATAACTCCACGAAACCGACTCCGAACAAACCCGGTAGCTCGCCTAAGCCGCAGCGCGCAAACATGATGGCAACCCAGACGACTGCGACGACGATGAAACCATATCCGATGCGCCCAAGCCAAGTAAGCGAGTTCGATTTAAAGCCACCCGAGACGACTTGCCACCACGAGGAGTTGCCGAAACGATCCCCTACAAATCTCCCGACGAGATAAATCCGACACCCGTGGAGATACCCGTTGACCTGGACTCGTCTACGAACGAGAGCGAATCCGATACCGAGAGCGAAACTAGCGACGACGACATCCTCGACACTCCTAACGAACCATATGTTTTTAACCCGGAGAATAGAATTAAATTCAATGCTACGCGCGACAACTTGTTGATGCGGCGCGATAACCTAGTTGTGTTTATAACAAAGAGAGGTGACCCTTGCGGCAAAGGGGCACAAGCCCTGGCGGGGGCAGGAATCTTGCCCCAGATAAGAGACGCGACCCTAGCCAGAGCCCGGCCGATCCCTTACAAAGGGAAATATATAATCACACTAACGGTAAAAGATCGAGTATCGAATATAATAGAAAAAGACATCCTTAACGAAGCTATACACTCCCTTCTCGACGTAATCAAAGAACTCGATATCCAAACTATTTCTCTTTGTAACGGAGACGTTGGAAGTGTACCGTGGGAAAACGTCCGCAAGTTAATTAGCAACACATTAAACAATACAGGCGTAACTGTAACAGTCTGCCGTAACGAGGTAACGGTACCTCCGCTAGAAACACGCGAAGCAATACTATATGAAAATCATGCGTCGGCCATAGGCGGCCACAAAGGCGTCGCCAAAACGTATCGCCGAATTCGAAACAGGCATTACTGGCCTAAAATGAAAACCGATATCCAAACGTACATTAATAATTGCCGGAGTTGCCAACTAAAGAAGTTAGTCAGGAGGAAAACCAAGCAGCCGATGGTACTAACGGATACACCAGACGCTGCTTTCGACAAGGTGTCTATGGACATCATGGGGCCTCTCCCCTTATCGCATGATGGCAAATCGTACATACTAACAATACAAGACCTCCTCACTAAGTATTCTTTGGCGATTCCGCTGGAGAAAGCTGGCGCGATCGACGTTGCGGATGCCTTTGTCAATGAATTCATCAGTATTTACGGGGCTCCTAAAGCCTTATTGACCGATCAAGGATCGCATTTTATTAACAGTTTGATGAAGGCAATCGCAAAGAAGTTTAAAGTATCCAAATATACGACCACTGAGTATAGGCCGCAATCAAACGGCTCCGTTGAACGCTCACATCACGTGCTCTGGGAATATCTGAAGCAAGTAACGACGGATAAGAACGACTGGAGCAGCCTTAAGCTGGCGTGCTTTTCGTATAATACAAGTGTACACGAGGGAACGCAGTATACCCCTCACGAGCTAGTCTTCGGCAAAATCGCGCGTACACCGTCCCACGAAAAAGCACCAGAGGACGTGACCAACGAGAGTTATGCGTACTACCTCACTAACCTGTATAATAAAATACGAGACTCCCAGGAGGCAGCGCGCAGTAACCTCGAACGAGCAAAACTTAGATCTAAGAGATATTATGATAAGAAATTAAATCCCGTTAATTTTAAGATCGGCGACCAAGTATATCTACTGAAGGAGCCAACTCATAAACTAGGGGACCAGTACACTGGCCCGTATAAGATAATAGAGATACTAAGAAGCAATAACGTTAGGATCAAAATAAATGATAGAGTTACAAAAGTAGTGCACGAAGACAAACTAAAGCCATCCCCCTCCCATCTCCAACATGAAGAATCATACCCTCGACGGCCATCGGAGGAACTGGCCAGTAGTTCCGACTCGGACAGCATCGCATAAACATGCTCCTACTACTCACTATTACCGCGCTACCCCTCGTGTCCGGCCTTATCGGCTATGACTGTGGGGGAGAAGGTTTCAACATCACCACCCTATCTCTCCTGGACGTTGCCGACTGTGATATGGATAACATTGAACCGCAAAAAGAAGAGCAATTAATGCAGCTCTCGGACTTCGACAAAACTCCCGCTATACAGTGTAAGGTCGAGGTAGACCGCACAATCTACTACTGCGGGATGCACTCGCACGTATCCATTGTGCAAAACGGCAGACGAGAGTATTTGCAAGAGATTGGGGAACATGCGTGCAAAAGACTTCACGACTCCGGATCATTTCGAATAGCTGACGCCATAGTCGACGGAATAGTGAAGAATGCTACCAACCTAAGGAGCGTTACCTTAGCCGGATCAGCTGCAGTAGACGCAGACTGCACAGGCACCCAGTACACAGATGGATACGGGAACTGGGAAAATGTAGTGGTTCAGGCCATATTGAGAATCACCTTGAAAACCTTCGAAATGCCCGTCAAGAGATCAACCGGCCAGGCGATATTGCCTTCGGGCGCCCAATGCAAGCTCGCGCACGGATACTGCCTGGACTCAGAAGGATCGGAAACATTCTGGACTCCCTTAACAGTCGATCACTGCCACTTCGACCGGTACGACATCATCTACGAAGGTCTAGCCACCAAACTGTCGCCGAAAGCAAACCAAACGACCCCAACTATTTACACAGTAACAACAAAAGATACGACGTTCGCTCTAGCCAAGACCACCGACTTCGACATCTGTGGATACAAGTTGACGCAGACGGAACATCCCAAGCTATTCATACTGGAAACAACGAAAGGACGCACCTTCCAAACGAGGTCTAAAATCGCGGTCGACAACCTAGACATCTTCTTATACGTCAATTCCAAATTTGTGTACGTGGAGAAACACATTAAATCGCAACTGACGCAGCTCTACCGAGACATCATGGAGCATAAATGTGTACTGGAAAAACAGATCTTACAAAACGCGCTGACATTAGCCAGCATCGCACCAGACGAAATAGCATACAGGGTCATGAAAGAGCCCGGTTATACGGCAGTAACCAGCGGTGAAGTTATACACATAATCAAGTGTATCCCAGTAGAATGCAAAATCCGCCAGACGGAAAACTGCTACAACGAATTACCAGTAACGCATCGTAATACCTCACATTCCTGCTACCAAGATCTAGAATATTATCAAAAACCGGCACGATAAGAGACTGCAACGACCTACTTCCAACGATGTACAAACTACACGGTGCGTGGTTCAGGCTCACGCCAAAACCGATAGAGGTACTTGCGCCACCCATCATACAACCACTCACTCATCCCACCTGGCATTACGCCAGCCCGTCCTCCTTGGCGACCAGTGGAATCTACAGTGACGAGGACCTAGATAGGCTCAGAGCGCATATAATGTTCCCTGTGGAGAAGCCGTCTATGTTAAACACCATCGCTCGGGGAGCACTAGGCGAGACGATCCCATCTGGGAGCGTATCAATGTACAACCTATTGGACGAAGACTCACTAAATCGAATTGCAGAATCTGCCGGAGAAAGAGTCTGGCACGGATTCGTTACGTTTGGGTCTGCGAGCGCAGGAATACTCGCCATCTTCATCATTGCACGCATAGTCAAACTCATAATAGACACTATAATTCACGACTACGCGTTGCATTCAATCTATGGTTGGAGCATGCACCTCCTCGGCGCTATATGGAGCTCGGTAACTCACCTGCTGATACATTTGGGCGGAAGGAAGAATCAAGCATCAGCAACCACGCCTGAGGCTCGTCCAACACCTGAAGATGCCCCGTCCCTGACCCTTTCAATGTCCGAAGCTCGACTTCCGAAACCCCAAGGTGAGTGTGCAAAAAGTGAAAGACTAAAGCCAACCTATACCTACGCCGAGTTACGAAAATACGTGGAAAACAATTGCCACGGAACGAATGAGTCAGTGTAAAAATGTCAGCATACGCTAACATTTAAATATAAGGGTGGGGGGCTGTAACGTCCGCAACACTTATTTTTGCGTCGTTTATAATTATTCAGTGATAATTGTTAACCCATAATTATTAACCAATTCTACTATCTCGTATAAGCTCTTATAATAACCTCCTATATCATTATAATCACTAACCAAAGTTATTAATATTGTAAAATTAGAACTTACCATCATAGTTATCATCAGAGAGTTACCATGTAGAACTTACCATCATAGTTATCATCAGAGAGTTACCATGTGAACCTTACCATCATCAGAGAGTTACCATGTAAACCCTACCATCATAGTTACCATCAGAGAGTTACCATGTGAACCTTACCATCATAGTTATCATCAGAGAGTTACCATGTAGAACTTACCATCATAGTTATCATCAGAGAGTTACCATGTGAACCTGACCATCATCAGAGAGTTACCATGTAAACCCTACCATCATAGTTACCATCAGAGAGTTACCATGTGAACCTTACCATCATAGTTATCATCAGAGAGTTACCATGTAAAACTTACCAACGATCGTATTAATTACCGTTACCACTTCCACATTTCGAGTGGGAGTTGCGCCACTGTCGGGCGACATGGTGGGGTACCACCACCCGCGCAATATCAAGCCAAGCGTCACTCCGCCGTTGCTAGGCGAAGCAGTAGTGTTCTAGTTCTCGCGTCGTCGCGATCGGTCGACTCCTAGGAGTCTCTCCGCGTATCCACTGAATCTTTGCTAACTCCAAATCAATTGTTTAACATTCCTATAACCGACTCGCGCAAAGAGTCTAGCTAAGTAACTACTAATCGCAAATATTATAATAAATAGTTGTAAAACAGTTTAAGGTGTTGTATTAGTTTAATCTCAACGATTATTAATAAATATTGTTTACCTTATACATAAAAGCAGTGTCTCATTGTGTTAATTAACAAATTCATCCCTTAACTCAATCCATCGTTCCGCTGACCAAATAAATTCAACTATTTAAATATATTTAACAACAAAAAGCATCAGTCACGAGTATATCGTCGACGTCGTTCCCATCAACACATCACGCTATCCGTTGTTCAACCAGAGCTGGTGGGCACTTCCTGGATACACCGCAGACCTTTTGTTTAAACAATTAATTCACCACTCGAGAGATCGCCGCTCCCATCCTTGTGCAAGGTATCACAGGCAGAGAGCAGAGTCGCACCCGTGCTGCCCCATTTACCATTGGTGCAGCTTAGCAAGCAGAAAGGTAAGTATTGTTTAAACAAATAATAATTGGTAAATCTCTCGCAAAGTAATACTGCATAGCAACAGCGTCACCGGGCGCATTCCGTAACCGCCGCGCGTAGCCCGGCATTCCAGACCGACCGTTACGGCTCTCAGCCACGAGTCATTGTAATCCAACTCTTATCTAATCTACGCGCGATAATCAGTCGCCTCGAGCAAGATTGTGCACGTATCTTGGCTCCTTATAAAATACACAGCAAAGCATTTTAATCAACTTCAAATATTAGATGTGCTTATAAATTTATAAACGTTCATAATTTAAATAAATAAACGTTGCTCGACAGTACTTGCTTCTTAAGAGTTGACTTCGAACAATAATCAATTTTGCAATTGTAACTATAAAATTTCTAAGCACTCGCAATTAAATAACCAATTTTAAGATTGTAACTATAATATTTACAAGCAGTTACAATTAATTAAATAAACGAGCATGACCTCCGCTTTAGAGAATCTTCATTTAATTTTCTTTTAACCTGTTTAACGGCTAACAAACTTTTATCGTGTTTTCTTCCCTCTCCCGTGATACACGCGCAATCGAAAAATCTGCGACGTGACAAAAATGGTGACAGCGGTGGGATTTGACAAGTTTCGTGGTAAATCCTTCCGTCGATAAATGTCGGTAATTTTGAATGGTAAATCCTTCCGCCGATAAATGTCGGTAATTTTGAATGGTAAATCCTTCCGTCGATAAATGTCGGTAATTTTGAATGGTAAATTCTTCCATCGATAAATGTCGGTAATTTTGAATGATAAATCCTTCCGTCGATAAATGTCGGTAATTTTGAATGGTAAACCCTTCCGTCGATAAATGTCGGTAATTTTGAATGGTAAATCCTTCCGTCGATAAATGTCGGTAATTTTGAATGGTAAAACTTTCCGTCAATAAATGTCGGTAAACCTGAACGGTAAATCCCTTCCGTCGGTAACAATACTAATAAATTGAATGATTTATCCACAATGACGTAAAGAACATGTGCCCCCCTCACAGCATTCCTAGCAACAACCGCGAATTACATGACGAGGTCTATTTAAACTGGATTCATACGGCTCGTTGCTGCATCGCTTTATTCTTTCAACACAGAGTAACGAACCAAATAATTTGTGACGAATGCCAATCAGACTTACCTCCCTATGAAGAGACTGATTACGACAGAGTATCTAGACATTACATACATATTAGTGGCCCCGCACAGGCCCCACAAATTGAGCTCTGCCATACCTGTCGCAGACCTATCCCTTTCAGCAGAATCCCGAGCCTATGCCCTGTTTGCCACTACGTTCTAGACGACTTTCTGCGATACTTACAACACGCAAACGACAGACCATTCGACAGCAACGAAGCAACCATAATCGCAATTAATCGAACGCGCAATCTCCCAACAGCCGGCCAGCATCCTATCGAAATATAACCATAATGGAAACAAGAAATAAGAATAGAAGTACCGCGCCATCCGAAAGCGGCGCGTCTCAGGAAAACCTCTCGCAAGACCCCGCAACAAGAATATACGAATTAGAACAAATAGAAAAGGCAATCGCCGAACGAGAAAAACGGTTACACGCCCAAGAAAATATGCTGCGACAACAGCTCGATAGTATGGAAACAAGTCGCGTTCAGCTGGATCGCGATCGCGAAAGTTTCAACCGCAATATGGTAACCCGCGAGAAAGAAATTGCGGCAAAAGAGCGCGAATTAGAACGTAAATCGTCAGAACCTGATCCCATACCGTTCGACGAACCGCCCCTAGAAATATTGCACACCGGTGACTATACCTACTCCCCCTCGCGTCCACTGCCCACCGGAAGCGGAGGTAATGGAAGAGGAGGAGGCAATGAGCCTCCAGCACCTAAAGTCTCATTTCGTGAAGCTACTGAATCGGTGCCTTACTTCGACGGTTATAACATTCCCTTAGCGCAATTTACGCGTGCATGCCGCCGTGCCTCAGAAATAATTCCTCCCGCGGCCGAGCGCAATCTAACAAAATTATTGATAAACAAGTTAGGTCGCAGAGCATACTACGTTGTGGAGGACGAACCCTGTGACACTGTCACCGAACTTATCGACTTACTAACCGGCGCGTTCGGCTCCCCAAAGACTTTAGACCAATACCGCGGCGAGCTAAGTACGGTATATCTACGCTCGAACGAGCACATATTGGATTACATTAGTCGAGTAAAAGATCTGAGAACAGCGATACTTGATGAAGAACGCAGGGACAAACGCCGATTGGACCCTCGCTTCGTTGTTGAGATAGATAATCTAACCGCGCGATCGTTCTATGAAGGCCTACCGCTGGAGTTCCGGTTACAGATCGGGCCGGAAACTCGCCGAAAACATACCGATGCATTCGCCGCCGCAAAGGCAATAGCGAAAAGGCGAGAGTTAGATTACCAACGACAAGATATGCGACACCGCCTCGACCGCGACCGCGATCCGCGCTACTCTACTCCCCAACGGTCAGATCGAGTAACCTACAGGGGCTCCGATTACCCAAGATCCGATAACCGCCACAGCTATCACTCTCCTTCGTACCCGCCGCGAGACCGCCCAGCATACCGCGATAACGACTACCAGTGGCCCAGACCCCAAAGGGAGACGGGAGCTAGGATACCAGATCCACGTAGCGCGGGCAGTTATGCGAGGTCATACGAACCGCGCTCAGATAACCGTTACCAATCTACCTACACGCGTTCGAGTCCTCAGAGGGAACCGCCGATACGAACTTACGATGACCGTGACCGCGAGAATTATCGAGAACATCGGGAATCGCGCCCAACCGAGAAGACCTGCCGCTATTGTAAAGGCATCGGTCACGATATAAATGAATGTCGCAAGCGACAGTTTAACAACACCCGTCGAGACGAGGCGGGAAACGCGCCCGGTCCGTCGGGACGGCAAACCCGACCCCGGCGGACGATCAGAAACGCACTCGCCCGTTAAACCCGATCGAGGCAGAGAAGGGCCACAACGAGAGCGAGCACGAGTAACTGTACTGAACCCCTCAGAATTTTCTCACGCCCCTACTATAACAATATCCGCGACAGGCCTCCTCCAGGAGACCAACTTTATGATAGACACGGGGGCCGCCCCCAATGTAGTTAAAGAAAGAAGCTTGAGTCCCGACGTCAACATAAACCGAGACGACCCGCTCCTCCTTAGTGGAATTACGAGCGGGCGTGTCGAAACCTTAGGGTCTGTAGAGTTGATGATTATGGGCCACCCGGTAACCGCATACGTGGTGCCAAATAACTTTCCAATCGCCCAGGAAGGCATCTTAGGAGCCGACTTCCTGCGTGACGCTTCTCAAATAAATCTTTCAGAACAAAATCTAATGTGGCACGGCCATCAGATTCCTTTTTCCTCTCGCGAAACCGTGGTGATACCCGCGAGATCACAAGCAGCATTTTACCTTAGGGTAAACAATCCTAAAATAAAAATCGGTTACGTACCGAGACTCAACGTGTGCGATGGCGTCTACCTAGGAGATGCTGTCGTCACGAATCGCGATGGAAAGGTGTACATTCGGGTAATTAATACGAGTGAGTTAGATAGGGAGCTTATTGTTCCAAGTATAGAATTACAAGAGATAGAGAACATATCAAATAGCTACCCCGGAGGCGACTCTAGAGACGCCGCTATAAACATCGTCCGATGTCAGGACAAAGCACAGAGACGCGATCAAGTTCGACAACTTCTGAGACTAAAGCATATGAATGAAGAAGAGACGAGACATGTAAACGATTTACTAGAAAGGCACGCGGATCTTTTCCAACTCCCCGACGAGCAGCTAAGTTTTACCAATTCCATAGAACACAAGATCGTAACCGTAGACGATAGACCGATAAATGTCAAACAATACAGGTTTCCCCCCGCGCATAAACATGAAATTAGTCGACAGGTGAATGATATGTTAGAAAAGGGAGTGATAGAGGCCTCGATTTCGCCATATAACTCCCCCTTATGTGTCGTCCCTAAAAAGGCAGACTCTAAGGGAATCAAGCGATGGAAGCTAGTAATAGATTTTCGCGCGTTAAACGAGAAAACACTTGGGGATGCGTACCCCTTGCCAAACATTACTGATATCCTTGACCAACTAGGCAGCGCGAAGTACTTTAGTGTATTCGACCTCGCATCGGGTTTTCACCAGATCCCTATGGCCCCCGCGGATTCTCATAAAACCGCCTTTTCCACTCCTTACGGGCATTTCGAGTTCAAGCGCATGCCATTCGGACTCAAAAATGCCCCAGCCACATTTCAGAGGCTGATGGACCGAATTCTCAGCGGGCTACAGGGACTCGAGTTGTTCGTATATCTTGACGATATTGTCGTATATGCAAGTAGCCTGAAGGAGCACGCTCAAAAGTTTAACAAACTAGCTGAACGCTTGCGCGCCGCTAACTTACGACTCCAGCCAGATAAGTGCGAGTTTCTTAGGAAGAAGTCACTTATCTGGGCCATGTAATAGGGAAGCCGGAGTCAAACCCGATCCCCAGAAGGTTGAAGCCGTGAAAAATTTTCCCCCCGGCCTAGGAACGCGAAAAACATTAAACAATTCCTAGGTTTAGCCGGGTACTATCGCCGATTTATTAACAACTTCTCCAAAATCGCAAAACCTCTTACCACTCTATTAAAAAAGGACGAACCGTTCACATGGCAAGAGCCCCAAGAGAATGCGTTTACGAACCTCAGAGACCAATTATGCACAGAACCGATCCTACAACATCCCGACTTCACGCAACCATTCCTCCTTACCACTGACGTTTCCGGATACGCCATTGGTGGAATTTTAAGTCAGGGGGAGATCGGCAAGGATAAACCCATAGCATACGCGTCCAGGCTCCTCAATAATGCAGAGCAGAACTATTCTACAATCGAGAAAGAGTCATTGGCCATAATCTACTGTACTAATCATTTTAGGCCGTACCTGTACGGTAATAAATTTATAATATTAACCGATCACAAACCACTAGAGTGGTTGCATTCCGTCAAGGACCCCACTTCGCGGCTTATTCGCTGGCGGCTTAAGCTCGCCGAATACGACTATAAGGTAATATACAAAGCGGGCAAGATAAATTGTAACGCAGACGCTTTGTCGCGTAATCCCGTCGAAGCGACTCGCGTCCTACCCTTGACCTTACACGACTCAAGCGACGAAGTTTTATTCGACCCCGCGTCGCCGCCTCGTATATCTAACCAAAATAATAACTCCACGAAACCGACTCCGAACAAACCCGGTAGCTCGCCTAAGCCTGCAGCGCGCAAACATGATGGCAACCCAGACGACTGCGACGACGATGAAACCATATCCGATGCGCCCAAGCCAAGTAAGCGAGTTCGATTTAAAGCCACCCGAGACGACTTGCCACCACGAGGAGTTGCCGAAACGATCCCCTACAAATCTCCCGACGAGATAAATCCGACACCCGTGGAGATACCCGTTGACCTGGACTCGTCTACGAACGAGAGCGAATCCGATACCGAGAGCGAAACTAGCGACGACGACATCCTCGACACTCCTAACGAACCATATGTTTTTAACCCGGAGAATAGAATTAAATTCAATGCTACGCGCGACAACTTGTTGATGCGGCGCGATAACCTAGTTGTGTTTATAACAAAAAGAGGTGACCCTTGCGGCAAGGGGCACAAGCCCTGGCGGGGGCAGGAATCTTGCCCCAGATAAGAGACGCGACCCTAGCCAGAGCCCGGCCGATCCCTTACAAAGGGAAATATATAATCACACTAACGGTAAAAGATCGAGTATCGAATATAATAGAAAAAGACATCCTTAACGAAGCTATACACTCCCTTCTCGACGTAATCAAAGAACTCGATATCCAAACTATTTCTCTTTGTAACGGAGAAGTTGGAAGTGTACCGTGGGAAAAAAGTCCGCAAGTTAATTAGCAACACATTAAACAATACAGGCGTAACTGTAACAGTCTGCCGTAACGAGGTAACGGTACCTCCGCTAGAAACACGCGAAGCAATACTATATGAAAATCATGCGTCGGCCATAGGCGGCCACAAAGGCGTCGCCAAAACGTATCGCCGAATTCGAAACAGGCATTACTGGCCTAAAATGAAAACCGATATCCAAACGTACATTAATAATTGCCGGGTTGCCAACTAAAGAAGTTAGTCAGGAGGAAAACCAAGCAGCCGATGGTACTAACGGATACACCAGACGCTGCTTTCGACAAGGTGTCTATGGACATCATGGGGCCTCTCCCCTTATCGCATGATGGCAAATCGTACATACTAACAATACAAGACCTCCTCACTAAGTATTCTTTGGCGATTCCGCTGGAGAAAGCTGGCGCGATCGACGTTGCGGATGCCTTTGTCAATGAATTCATCAGTATTTACGGGGCTCCTAAAGCCTTATTGACCGATCAAGGATCGCATTTTATTAACAGTTTGATGAAGGCAATCGCAAAGAAGTTTAAAATATCCAAATATACGACCACTGAGTATAGGCCGCAATCAAACGGCTCCGTTGAACGCTCACATCACGTGCTCTGGGAATATCTGAAGCAAGTAACGACGGATAAGAACGACTGGAGCAGCCTTAAGCTGGCGTGCTTTTCGTATAATACAAGTGTACACGAGGGAACGCAGTATACCCTCACGAGCTAGTCTTCGGCAAAATCGCGCGTACACCGTCCCACGAAAAAGCACCAGAGGACGTGACCAACGGAGTTATGCGTACTACCTCACTAACCTGTATAATAAAATACGAGACTCCCAGGAGGCAGCGCGCAGTAACCTCGAACGAGCAAAACTTAGATCTAAGAGATATTATGATAAGAAATTAAATCCCGTTAATTTTAAGATCGGCGACCAAGTATATCTACTGAAGGAGCCAACTCATAAACTAGGGGACCAGTACACTGGCCCGTATAAGATAATAGAGATACTAAGAAGCAATAACGTTAGGATCAAAATAAATGATAGAGTTACAAAAGTAGTGCACGAAGACAAACTAAAGCCATCCCCTCCCATCTCCAACATGAAGAATCATACCCTCGACGGCCATCGGAGGAACTGGCCAGTAGTTCCGACTCGGACAGCATCGCATAAACATGCTCCTACTACTCACTATTACCGCGCTACCCCTCGTGTCCGGCCTTATCGGCTATGACTGTGGGGAGAAGGTTTCAACATCACCACCCTATCTCTCCTGGACTTGCCGACTGTGATATGGATAACATTGAACCGCAAAAGAAGAGCAATTAATGCAGCTCTCGGACTTCGACAAAACTCCCGCTATACAGTGTAAGGTCGAGGTAGACCGCACAATCTACTACTGGGGATGCACTCGCACGTATCCATTGTGCAAAACGGCAGACGAGAGTATTTGCAAGAGATTGGGGGAAAATGCGTGCAAAAGACTTCACGACTCCGGATCATTTCGAATAGCTGACGCCATAGTCGACGGAATAGTGAAGAATGCTACCAACCTAAGGAGCGTTACCTTAGCCGGATCAGCTGCAGTAGACGCAGACTGCACAGGCACCCAGTACACAGATGGATACGGGAACTGGGAAAATGTAGTGGTTCAGGCCATATTGAGAATCACCTTGAAAACCTTCGAAATGCCCGTCAAGAGATCAACCGGCCAGGCGATATTGCCTTCGGGCGCCCAATGCAAGCTCGCGCACGGATACTGCCTGGACTCAGAAGGATCGGAAACATTCTGGACTCCCTTAACAGTCGATCACTGCCACTTCGACCGGTACGACATCATCTACGAAGGTCTAGCCACCAAACTGTCGCCGAAAGCAAACCAAACGACCCCAACTATTTACACAGTAACAACAAAAGATACGACGTTCGCTCTAGCCAAGACCACCGACTTCGACATCTGTGGATACAAGTTGACGCAGACGGAACATCCCAAGCTATTCATACTGGAAACAACGAAAGGACGCACCTTCCAAACGAGGTCTAAAATCGCGGTCGACAACCTAGACATCTTCTTATACGTCAATTCCAAATTTGTGTACGTGGAGAAACACATTAAATCGCAACTGACGCAGCTCTACCGAGACATCATGGAGCATAAATGTGTACTGGAAAAACAGATCTTACAAAACGCGCTGACATTAGCCAGCATCGCACCAGACGAAATAGCATACAGGGTCATGAAAGAGCCCGGTTATACGGCAGTAACCAGCGGTGAAGTTATACACATAATCAAGTGTATCCCAGTAGAATGCAAAATCCGCCAGACGGAAAACTGCTACAACGAATTACCAGTAACGCATCGTAATACCTCACATTCCTGCTACCAAGATCTAGAATATTATCAAAAACCGGCACGATAAGAGACTGCAACGACCTACTTCCAACGATGTACAAACTACACGGTGCGTGGTTCAGGCTCACGCCAAAACCGATAGAGGTACTTGCGCCACCCATCATACAACCACTCACTCATCCCACCTGGCATTACGCCAGCCCGTCCTCCTTGGCGACCAGTGGAATCTACAGTGACGAGGACCTAGATAGGCTCAGAGCGCATATAATGTTCCCTGTGGAGAAGCCGTCTATGTTAAACACCATCGCTCGGGGAGCACTAGGCGAGACGATCCCATCTGGGAGCGTATCAATGTACAACCTATTGGACGAAGACTCACTAAATCGAATTGCAGAATCTGCCGGAGAAAGAGTCTGGCACGGATTCGTTACGTTTGGGTCTGCGAGCGCAGGAATACTCGCCATCTTCATCATTGCACGCATAGTCAAACTCATAATAGACACTATAATTCACGGCTACGCGTTGCATTCAATCTATGGTTGGAGCATGCACCTCCTCGGCGCTATATGGAGCTCGGTAACTCACCTGCTGATACATTTGGGCGGAAGGAAGAAGCAAGCATCAGCAACCACGCCTGAGACTCGTCCAACAGCTGAAGATGCCCCGTCCCTGACCCTTTCAATGTCCGAAGCTCGACTTCCGAAACCCCAAGGTGAGTGTGCAAAAGTGAAATACTAAAGCCAACCTATACCTACGCCGAGTTACGAAAATACGTGGAAAACAATTGCCACGGAACGAATGAGTCAGTGTAAAAATGTCAGCATACGCTAACATTTAAATATAAGGGGGGGGGGTGTAACGTCCGCAACACTTATTTTTGCGTCGTTTATAATTATTCAGTGATAATTGTTAACCCATAATTATTAACCAATTCTACTATCTCGTATAAGCTCTTATAATAACCTCCTATATCATTATAATCACTAACCAAAGTTATTAATATTGTAAAATTAGAACTTACCATCATAGTTATCATCAGAGAGTTACCATGTAGAACTTACCATCATAGTTATCATCAGAGAGTTACCATGTGAACCTTACCATCATCAGAGAGTTACCATGTAAACCCTACCATCATAGTTACCATCAGAGAGTTACCATGTGAACCTTACCATCATAGTTATCATCAGAGAGTTACCATGTAGAACTTACCATCATAGTTATCATCAGAGAGTTACCATGTGAACCTGACCATCATCAGAGAGTTACCATGTAAACCCTACCATCATAGTTACCATCAGAGAGTTACCATGTGAACCTTACCATCATAGTTATCATCAGAGAGTTACCATGTAAAACTTACCAACGATCGTATTAATTACCGTTACCACTTCCACATTTCGAGTGGGAGTTGCGCCACTGTCGGGCGACATGGTGGGGTACCACCACCCGCGCAATATCAAGCCAAGCGTCACTCCGCCGTTGCTAGGCGAAGCAGTAGTGTTCTAGTTCTCGCGTCGTCGCGATCGGTCGACTCCTAGGAGTCTCTCCGCGTATCCACTGAATCTTTGCTAACTCCAAATCAATTGTTTAACATTCCTATATCCGACTCGCGCAAAGAGTCTAGCTAAGTAACTACTCATCGCAAATATTATAATAAATAGTTGTAAAACAGTTTAAGGTGTTGTATTAGTTTAATCTCAACGATTATTAATAAATATTGTTTACCTTATACATAAAAGCAGTGTCTCATTGTGTTAATTAACAAATTCATCCCTTAACTCAATCCATCGTTCCGCTGACCAAATAAATTCAACTATTTAAATATATTTAACAGCAAATGCATCAGTCACGAGTATATCGTCGACGTCGTTCCCTTCAACACATCACGCTATCCGTTGGTCAACCAGAGCTGGTGGGCACTTCCTGGATACACCGCAGACCTTTTGTTTAAACAATTAATTCACCACTCGAGAGATCGCCGCTCCCATCCTTGTGCAAGGTATCACAGGCAGAGAGCAGAGTCGCACCCGTGCTGCCCCATTTACCATTGGTGCAGCTTAGCAAGCAGAAAGGTAAGTATTGTTTAAACAAATAATAATTGGTAAATCTCTCGCAAAGTAATACTGCATAGCAACAGCGTCACCGGGCGCATTCCGTAACCGCCGCGCGTAGCCCGGCATTCCAGACCGACCGTTACGGCTCTCAGCCACGAGTCATTGTAATCCGACTCTTATCTAATCTACGCGCGATAATCAGTCGCCTCGAGCAAGATTGTGCACGTATCTTGGCTCCTTATAAAATACACAGCAAAGCATTTTAATCAACTTCAAATATTAGATGTGCTTATAAATTTATAAACGTTCATAATTTAAATAAATAAACGTTGCTCGACAGTACTTGCTTCTTAAGAGTTGACTTCGAACAATAATCAATTTTGCAATTGTAACTATAAAATTTCTAAGCACTCGCAATTAAATAACCAATTTTTAAGATTGTAACTATAATATTTACAAGCAGTTACAATTAATTAAATAAACGAGAATGACCTCCGCTTTAGAGAATCTTCATTTAATTTTCTTTTAACCTGTTTAACGGCTAACAAACTTTTATCGTGTTTTCTTCCCTCTGCACGTGATACACGCGCAATCGAAAAATCTGCGACGTGACAAAAATGGTGACAGCGGTGGGATTTGACAAGTTTCGTGGTAAATCCTTCCGTCGATAAATGTCGGTAATTTTGAATGGTAAATCCTTCCGCCGATAAATGTCGGTAATTTTGAATGGTAAATCCTTCCGTCGATAAATGTCGGTAATTTTGAATGGTAAATTCTTCCGTCGATAAATGTCGGTAATTTTGAATGATAAATCCTTCCGTCGATAAATGTCGGTAATTTTGAATGGTAAACCCTTCCGTCGATAAATGTCGGTAATTTTGAATGGTAAATCCTTCCGTCGATAAATGTCGGTAATTTTGAATGGTAAAACTTTCCGTCAATAAATGTCGGTAAACCTGAACGGTAAATCCCTTCCGTCGGTAACAATACTAATAAATTGAATGATTTATCCACAATGACGTAAAGAACATGTGCCCCCCTCACAGCATTCCTAGCAACAACCGCGAATTACATGACGAGGTCTATTTAAACTGGATTCATACGGCTCGTTGCTGCATCGCTTTATTCTTTCAACACAGAGTAACGAACCAAATAATTTGTGACGAATGCCAATCAGACTTACCTCCCTATGAAGAGACTGATTACGACAGAGTATCTAGACATTACATACATATTAGTGGCCCCGCACAGGCCCCAATTGAGCTCTGCCATACCTGTCGTAGACCTATCCCTTTCAGCAGAATCCCGAGCCTATGCCCTGTTTGCCACTACGTTCTAGACGACTTTCTGCGATACTTACAACACGCAAACGACAGACCATTCGACAGCAACGAAGCAACCATAATCGCAATTAATCAAACGCGCAATCTCCCAACAGCCGGCCAGCATCCTATCGAAATATAACCATAATGGAAACAAGAAATAAGAATAGAAGTACCGCGCCATCCGAAAGCGGCGCGTCTCAGGAAAACCTCTCGCAAGACCCCGCAACAAGAATATACGAATTAGAACAAATAGAAAAGGCAATCGCCGAACAGAAAAACGGTTACCCCCAAGAAAATATGCTGCGACAACAGCTCGATAGTATGGAAACAAGTCGCGTTCAGCTGGATCGCGATCGCGAAAGTTTCAACCGCAATATGGTAACCCGCGAAAAGAAATTGCGGCAAAGAGCGCAATTAGAACGTAAATCGTCAGAACCTGATCCCATACCGTTCGACGAACCGCCCCTAGAAATATTGCACACCGGTGCCCTTACTCCCCCCTCGCGTCCACTGCCCGGAAGGGAGGTAAGGGAAAGAGGAGGAGGCAATGAGCCTCCAGCACCTAAAGTCTCATTTCGTGAAGCTACTGAATCGGTGCCTTACTTCACGGTTATAACATTCCCTTAGCGCAATTTACGCGTGCATGCCGCCGTGCCTCAGAAATAATTCCTCCCGCGGCCGAGCGCAATCTAACAAAATTATTGATAAACAAGTTAGGTCGCAGAGCATACTACGTTGTGGAGGACGAACCCTGTGACACTGTCACCGAACTTATCGACTTACTAACCGGCGCGTTCGGCTCCCCAAAGACTTTAGACCAATACCCGGCGAGCTAAGTACGGTATATCTACGCTCGAACGAGCACATATTGGATTACATTAGTCGAGTAAAAGATCTGAGAACAGCGATACTTGATGAAGAACGCGGGACAAACGCCGATTGGACCCTCGCTTCGTTGTTGAGATAGATAATCTAACCGCGCGATCGTTCTATGAAGGGCCCACCGCTGGAGTTCCGGTTACAGATCGGGCCGGAAACTCGCCGAAAACATACCGATGCATTCGCCGCCGCAAAGGCAATAGCGAAAAGGCGGGGTTAGATTACCAACGACAAGATATGCGACACCGCCTCGACCGCGACCGCGACCCGCGCTACTCTACTCCCCAACGGTCAGATCAGTAACCTACAGGGCTCCGATTACCCAAGATCCGATAACCCCCAAAGCTATCACTCTCCTTCTACCCGCCGCGAGACCGCCCAGCATACCGCGATAACGACTACCAGTGGCCCAGACCCCAAAGGGAGACGGGAGCTAGGATACCAGATCCACTAGCGCGGGCAGTTATGCGAGGTCATCGAACGCGCTCAGATAACCGTTACCAATCACCTACACGCGTTCGAGTCCTCAAGGGAACC
Source organism: Solenopsis invicta (assembly GCF_016802725.1). Taxonomy (NCBI): domain Eukaryota; kingdom Metazoa; phylum Arthropoda; class Insecta; order Hymenoptera; family Formicidae; genus Solenopsis; species Solenopsis invicta. The sequence continues at coordinate 19,064 of NW_024105318.1, forward strand.
GCCGTACGAACTTACGATGACCGTGACCGCGAGAATTATCGAGAACATCGGGGAATCGCGCCCAACCGAGAAGACCTGCCGCTATTGTAAAGGCATCGGTCACGATATAAATGAATGTCGCAAGCGACAGTTTAACAACACCCGTCGAGACGAGGCGGGAAACGCGCCCGGTCCGTCGGGACGGCGGACACGACCCCGGCGGACGATCGAAACACTCGCCCGTTAAACCCGATCGAGGCAGAGAAGGGCCACAACGAGAGCGAGCACGAGTAACTGTACTGAACCCCCCAGAATTTTCTCACGCCCTACTATAACAATATCCGCGACAGGCCTCCTCCAGGAGACCAACTTTATGATAGACACGGGGCCGCCCCCAATGTAGTTAAAGAAAGAAGCGAGTCCCGACGTCAACATAAACCGAGACGACCCGCTCCTCCTTAGTGGAATTACGAGCGGGCGTGTCGAACTTAGGGTCTGTAGAGTTGATGATTATGGGCCACCCGGTAACCGCATACGTGGTGCCAAATAACTTTCAATCGCCCAGGAAGGCATCTTAGGGCCGACTTCCTGCGTGACGCTTCTCAAATAAATCTTTCAGAACAAAATCTAATGTGGCACGGCCATCAGATTCCTTTTCCTCTCGCGAAACCGTGGTGATACCCGCGAGATCCCAAACAACATTTTACCTTTGGGTAAACAATCCTAAAATAAAAATCGGTTACGTACCGAGACTCAACGTGTGCGATGGCGTCTACCTAGGAGATGCTGTCGTCACGAATCGCGATGGAAAGGTGTACATTCGGGTAATTAATACGAGTGAGTTAGATAGGGGCTTATTGTTCCAAGTATAGGAATTACAAGAGATAGAGAACATATCAAATAGCTACCCCGGAGGCGACTCTAGAGACGCCGCTATAAACATCGTCCGATGTCAGGACAAAGCACAGAGACGCGATCAAGTTCGACAACTTCTGAGACTAAAGCATTGAATGAAGAAGAGACGAGACTGTAAAACGATTTACTAGAAAGGCACGCGGATTTTTTCCAACTCCCCGACGAGCAGCTAAGTTTTACCAATTCCATAGAACACAAGATCGTAACCGTAGACGATAGACCGATAAATGTCAAACAATACAGGTTTCCCCCGCATAAACATGAAATTAGTCGACAGGTGAATGATATGTTAGAAAAGGAGTGATAGAGGCCTCGATTTCGCCATATAACTCCCCCTTATGTGTCGTCCCTAAAAGGCAGACTCTAAGGGAATCAAGCGATGGAAGCTAGTAATAGATTTTCGCGCGTTAAACGAGAAAACCGGGGATGCGTACCCCTTGCCAAACATTACTGATATCCTTGACCAACTAGGCGCGCGAAGTACTTTGTGTATTCGACCTCGCATCGGGGTTTTTACCAGATCCCTATGGCCCCCGCAGTTCTCATAAAACCGCCTTTTCCACTCCTTACGGGCATTTCGAGTTCAAGCGCATGCCATTCGGACTCAAATGCCCCAGCCACATTTCAGAGGCTGATGGACCGAATTCTCAGCGGGCTACAGGGACTCGGTCGTTCGTATATCGACGATATTGTCGTATATCAAATAGCCTGAAGGAGCACGCTCAAAGTTTAACAAACTAGCTGAACGCTTGCGCGCCGCTAACTTACGACTCCAGCCAGATAAGTGCGAGTTTCTTGGAAAAAAGTCACTTATCTGGGCCATGTAATAGGGAAGCCGGAGTCAAACCCGATCCCCAGAAGGTTGGGAAACCGTGAAGAATTTCCCCGGCCTAGGAAAGCGAAAACATTAAACAATTCCTAGGTTTAGCCGGGTACTATCGCCGATTTATTAACAACTTCTCCAAAATCCAAAACCTCTTCCACTCTATTAAAAGGACGAACCGTTCACATGGCAAAAGCTTAAGGAGAATGCGTTTACGAACCTCAGAGACCAATTATGCACAGAACCGATCCTACAACATCCCGACTTCACGCAACCATTCCTCCTTACCACTGACGTTTCCGGATACGCCATTGGTGGAATTTTAAGTCAGGGGAGATCGGCAGGATAAACCCATAACATACGCGTCCAGGCTCCTCAATAATGCAGAGCAGAACTATTCTACAATCGAGAAAGAGTCATTAGCCATAATCTACTGTACTAATCATTTTAGGCCGTACCTGTACGGTAATAAATTTATAATATTAACCGATCACAAACCACTAGAGTGGTTGCATTCCGTCAAGGACCCCCGGGGTTTTTCGCGGCCTT
>NW_024105319.1:0-20934 GCF_016802725.1 Solenopsis invicta
GAGTAAAATTTTTTTTGCGAATTTCTCCAATATCTCTGTATTTTGATAGCCCAGAGAAGAGTTCTATCTTTTATCATAATGGATCGAATCGCTAAAATGAAAAACGAAAGAGTTTTATCAGTCAAAGTACGAAACTTTAGAGTAAAACTTTTTTTGCGAATTTCTCCAATATCTCTTTGTTCTGATAGCCCACACAAGAGTTATAACTTTTATCATGATGTATCGAATCGCTGAAGCGAAAAAGGTAATACTTATATCAGTCAAAGTTCGAAATATTTGAGTAAAATTTTTTTTGGAATTTCTCCAATATCTCTGTATTTTGATAGCCCAGAGAAGAGTTCTAACTTTTATAATAATTGATCGAATCGCTAAAGTGAAAGACGAAAGAGTTATATCAGTCAAAGTTCGAAATTTTTGGTTTAAATTGTTTTTTTTCCGAATTTCTCCAATATCTTTGTGTTCTGATAGCCCACACAAGAGTTATAACTTTTATCATGATGTATCGAATCGCTGAAGCGAAAAAGGTAAGTCTTATATCAGTCAAAGTTCGAAATATTTGGGTAAAATTTTTTTTTCGAATTTCTCCAATACCTCTGTATTTTGATAGCCCATAGAAGAGTTCTAACTTTTATCATAATGGATCAAATCGCTAAAGTGAAAAACGAAAGAGTTTTATCAGTCAAAGTACGAAACTTTAGAGTAAAACTTTTTTTGCGAATTTCTCCAATATCTCTGTGTTCTGATAGCCCACACAAGAGTTATAACTTTTATCATGATGTATCGAATCGCTGAAGCGAAAAAGGTAAGACTTATATCAGTCAAAGTTAGAAATATTTGAGTAAAATTTTTTTTGCGAATTTCTCCAATATTTCTGTGTTCTGATAGCCCCCAGATGAGTTCTAACTTTTATCATGATGGATCAAATCACTACAGTGGAATCGAAAGACTTATATCAATCTAAGTTTGAAATTTTTGAGTAATATTTTTTTTGAGAATTTCTACAATATTTCTGTGTTCTGATAGCCCCCAGAAGATTTTTAACTTTTATCATGATGGATCGAATCGCTAAAGTGAAAAACAATATACTTATATCAGTCAAAGTTCGAAATTTTTGAGTAAAATTTTTTTTGCGAATTTCTCCAATATTTCTGTATTCTGATAGCCCCCAGAAGAGTTCTATCTTTTATCATGATGGATCGAATCGCTAAAGTGAAAAACGAAAGACTTATATCAGTAAAAGTGCGAAATTTTTGAGTGAAATTTTTGCGAATTTCTCCAATATTTCTGTGTTCTGATAGCCCCCAGAACAGTTCTAACTTTTGTGATAATGGAACGAATCGCTAAAGTGTGGATATATATATATACCCTATGATCAGAAAGTACCGGGAATTTTTGAATAAAACAATATAGAGTTAAATTTCAGCAAATTTATTTTATCTCCTTAAAAATATGATCCATCTGAAGCAACACACATGTGCCAACGCTTGACCCAGTCCTCCATGCATCCCTGGTAGGCCGACGAAGGGATGGCCTTTAGTTCCCTCGTCGCATTCTCTTTGATCTCCTCGATCGACTGAAATCTCTTTCCACGAAGTGGCAACTTCAACTAGTGAACAAAAAAAAGTCGCACGGGGCCATATCAGGTGAATACGGTGCTTGCTTGATGGTATTTACTTGATGTTTGGTCAAATAATTCAGTACAATTCGGTCTCGGTGCGATGGTGCTTTATCACCATGCAAAATCCAAGAATTGTCGGCCCACATTTCCGGCCGTTTGCGACATACAGCATCTCTCAAACTCTTCAAAACGGATAAATAATATTCTTTGTTGACTGTCTTGCCCGGTGGAAGGTACTCATAGTGCACAACGCCTTGGCAATCGAAGTAAACAGTCAACATCACCTTCACTTTTGAGCGGCTTTGACGCGGTTTTTTCGGTTTCGGCTCGTCTTCGAAGCGCCACTCGGACGATTGTTGCTTTGTTTCCATGTCAAATTCATAGACCCATGTCTCGTCGCCCGTAATTATCCGTTTCATGAAGGTTGGATCACTTTGGGCTTCAGAAATCATCTCTTCAGCAACTGTCTTTCGGTGGTGTTTTTGCAAGAAATTCAGATCCTTCGGAACGAGCCAGGCTGCCACGCGTCTCATACCCAAAACATCAACCACAATATGCTGTGCCGTTCCATATGCACTGCCAAGTTCACTAGACATCTCTCTTAAGCTGGTATGACGATTTTCAAGCACCATTTCTTTCACTTTCTTCACGTTTTCATCGGTGTTCGACGTCGATGGACGTCCGGAACGAGGGAAATCTTCCACCACTGTACGACCACTTTTAAAGTCTTTATACCACTCGTATGCTCTTGTTTTTGATAGAGCAGATTCGCAAAATGCTTTTTGCAACATTTTCAGTGCATCGGCACACGAAATTTCGTTCGCAACACAAAATTTCAAACAAACTCTTTGTTCAACAAAATTATTCATGGTAACAAACGCCAGGCAGACACTAATGATCGGATGGCACTAAAACCTGACAGATGTGCGTCTTAAGGTCGTACCAACATAAGAAAAAAAAATAAACCGGTTCCCGCATGCGCGGTACTTTTAAATAAAAAATTCCCGGTACTTTCTGATCATAGGGTATATATATATATATATATATATATATATATATATATATATATATATATATATATATTAATATTATATTATCGTTAATTATTTTTATACGAGGTATATTACCTCGAATACGATATGATGAATTAATATATTTGTGTTGAAAAATTATTTTACCTTTTATTTTAAATTATATTATTTTTATTAGGGGGTTTAAGATTTTATTGATGTTAGTGATTTATGAAAAAATTAATAGAAAATTTAATTTCTTTAATATGTTTTCAAAACATAAACTTATATCAAGTTTATTAATTAGTAAAGATTTGTTATTAGTTGGGGGAGAGGAGGTTAAATCAAATTTTATTGAATAAGGGTATTATGATGAAGTATAGGAACCCAGATAACATTTTTTGCTGGCAAGTTTTGCGCGCGATGTGCATGCGAACTTTGTAACAGATTTGCATGCGTTTTGTTCGTAGAACGTGTTACATCGTGTATATTGCTTATAAGTGGCTAGCTCATGTATTGTTCCATGTACTGGTAAATTACATGCAGATGGCTAACATATTGCTAGTCGTTTGCTCCCCAGATAACATTTTTTGCGCGCAAAGTTTGCGCGTCTTATGCATGTGAACTGTGCACGCGGTTGCGTGAGTTTTGCCCGCAAATTGGTTAAGCTCATGTATTGTCCGATACACCAGCATATCACATGCAAATGGATACCATTTTGCATGTGATTTGCTGGTGTATTGGATAATTATATTTGCTCGTAAGTTGCTTGCACCCTGATAACATTTTTTGCGCGCAAAGTTTGCGCGTCTTATGCATGTAAACTGTGTACGCGATTTGCGTGAGTTTTGCCAGCAAGTTGAAATTCTGTAATTTCAGATTGAAATGGGTTTAACAAGTGAGTGCTAACGCCACCGCTAGGCGGCCACGCCGCAGGAGATTTTCTCGTGAGTTGAGTGCGGCCACAGGCGTTATATCTAGGCGCCACCGCCGCCAACTCGTCGGCTCATACTTTAATGACACTTTTAGGAGCTGCTTTTTGTAACCTTGAGACGAATATTAGCTCTCATTCTTTTCAAACATGGCGTGTATGTGAAACGCTGTTCCACAAATTTTACATGTAAAATTTTATATTTTTACATGTAAATAACAATTTGTATTGTTAATTAATCTTGTACATAAATTAAATATTTAATTCAAATTTTATCTTTTTAAAAATTTTTTTTAACGAAAAGAATTCAAGAAATATTTTTTTTTTGGAAACTAAACATTTATTACGTTTACATTAATGTATTCTGTTTTAATAAATCTATTTGGGTTTGGATCCTATTTTTCAATCGGTCTTAATACCGTATTTTTGGTGCAGGAATCCCGATCGATTCAGATTAATTTTTTTTAAATCGGTTTTAATAGCACATTTTCGGCAGGATATAGCTTATTGAGATCGCGCGCAAAGTATGCTAGCGTTTTGCGTGCATATCGCTTATTGAGATTGCGCGCAAAGTGTGCTAGCATTTTGCGTGCATATCGCTTATTGAAATTGCATACAAAATGTGCCAGTGTTTTGCTAGCGCTATGACGACGCAGTTGGATAAGGTTTTGCTTGCGTTGTAGGAATCCCTTTTGCGCGTGATTTGCTGGACGTTTACCCGCAAAATGTTTTCTGGGAAGTAAGTAATAGATAGGAATTGTCTAATAGTGACAAAAGGGGCTTCAATAGGTTGAGTTCCCGTTCAAGTTAGTAGAATGAAAGTATTAATGAATATTCAAAATAATAATTGATTAATGGGGAAAAAAGAAAAAGATGGTATGTAAATTTTTTGAAGGGGCAGTGTGTATAAGATTAAAATTGAAGCTAAAAGGGCAATTACTCCTCCGAGTTTATTGGGACTAGATCGTAAGATGGCGTAAGCGAATAGAAAATATCACTCAGATTGGATGTGAATGGGGGTAATTATAGTCTTTTAAAGTATTAGCTAAAACTGTTATATAGGGTGATTCAGAACGACCCATGTGTCCCGATAAAGACATATTCTTGAATAAATTCTGAGACGATTTTTCCTGTACGAAAATTTTGTCCGACGCTTACTTTTTGAATAATAAAAGGATAAAGTTAGCGAATCACGGGCCGTGTACACATGGTAGACAAAGGCGCCGCAACTCACCGTCCGACGCGGGCGCTTACTCGTGTAACGCGCAACTTGTACAACCCCCGCAACAGGCGCAAATCGGGCAATTCGCGCAACTCGCACAACTCGCGCAACTTGTGCAACCACAGCAATTCGCGCAACATCCGCAAGCCACGCAATCGCCGCAGCTTGCGCAACTTGTGCAACCGCCGCAACTTGCGCAAAAGCCGCAACTCGCGCAACACCTGCAACTCACGCAACTTGAGCAACCCCCGCAACCCGCGCAACTCGGGCAAATCGTGCAACTCGCACAACTTGCGCAACTTGTGCAACCGCTGCAACACGCGCAACTCGGGCAACTCGCGTAAATCGCACAACTCGCGCAACTTGTGCAACACCCGCAACACGCGCAACTTGTGCAACCACCGCAACTCGTGCAACTCGCACAACTTGCGCAATTGTGCAACCACCGCAACTCGCACAACTCGGGCAACACCCGCAACTCGCGCAACTTGCGCAAAACCCGCAACTTGCGCAACTCACGCAACACCTGCAACTCACGCAACTTGTGCAACCCCCGCAACACGCGCAACTCGGGCAACTCGTGCAACTCGCACAACTCGCGCAACTTGTGGAACCCCCGCAACACGCGCAACTTGTGCAACAACCGCAACTCATGCAACTCGTACAACTTGCGCAACTTGTACAACCACCGCAACTCGGGCAACACCCGCAACTCGCGCAACTCTCGCAACACCCGCAACTCGCGCAACTCGAGCAACACCCACAACTCGCGCAACTTGTGCAACCCCCGCAACACGCGCAACTTGTGCAACCACCGCAACTCGTGCAACTCGCACAACTTGCGCAACTTGTGCAACCACTGCAACTCGCGCAACTCGGGCAACACCCGCAACTCGCGCAACTCGCGCAACACCAGCAACTCGCGCAACTCGAGCAACACCCACAACTCGCGCAACTTGTGCAACCCCCGCAACACGCGCAACTCGGGCAACTCGTGCAACTCGCACAATTCGCGCAACTTGTGCAACCGCCGCAACACGCGCAACTCGGGCAACTCGCGCGAATCGCACAACTCGCGCAACTTGTACAACCCCCGCAACAGGCGCAACTCGGGCAATTCGCGCAACTCGCACAACTCGCGCAACTTGTGCAACCACAGCAACTCGCGCAACATCCGCAAGCCACGCAATCGCCGCAGCTTGCGCAACTTGTGCAACCGCCGCAACTTGCGCAAAAGCCGCAACTCGCGCAACACCTGCAACTCACGCAACTTGTGCAACCCCCGCAACCCGCGCAACTCGGGCAAATCGTGCAACTCGCACAACTTGCGCAACGTGTGCAACCGCCGCAACACGCGCAACTCGGGCAACTCGCGCAAATCGCACAACTCGCGCAACTTGTGCAACTCCCGCAACACGCGCAACTTGTGCAACCACCGCAACTCGTGCAACTCGCACAACTTGCGCAATTGTGCAACCACCGCAACTCGCACTACTCGGGGAACACCCGCAACTCGCGCAACTTGCGCAAAACCCGCAACTTTAATGGCGGCACCCATTACGCCATCTGGTCCAGGGGCCTTATTGTTGCTTATTTTTCTTATCGCCTCGGCTACCTCATTCTCAGACACCGCCCATTCCTCTTCCCAGTCGTCAGGGATCTCCTCCCTGATCTCCATGTCGTATTTGGGAAATAGCGAATCCACGATGTTTTCTACGGTTTCGGCAAGCAGTGTTTCACAAGTGGGCGGTCCCGATTTTCTTAGCTTTTTTGTGACGATTCGATATGGTTTTCTTCATGGGTCTTCATTTAAGGTGGTCAAGAGTTCTTCCCATGCTACCCCTTTAGCTTTGGAGATGGCCTGTCTCAGGGTTTTCCTCGACTCTCTCACCCTGTCATCTAGTACTTTTTGTGTTTCTAAGGGTGCTTTCCCTCTAGCTCTGTAGGCTCTTCTCCGATGTTTGTTGCATATACGACGGAGATCCGCGATCTCCTCGGACCACCAATAACACGCCGGGCCATGGCCCGACTTTGCGCGAGACGTTGCCACGTCTAGGATCTCCGTAAAGGCGATACTCAGCCAGCTGGCTCACTCGCTTGCTGACCATTCGTCACCCTCGATCGCCCAGGTTTTCGCTGCTGCAGCCGCTTCCAGTACGTCCTTGTCTAGACGTTTCATACTCCACCGCGGAAAGACAGAGTTGGTCAGTTTTGCTCTGTCTTTCGCGCTGCATTTGGTCTTCACATTTAAGTATATGTAAAAGTGGTCAGAAAGAGAGTACACTCCATGTTCCACTCCATGTTCCACTTTCCAGCCCAGTACTTTTCTGAATGCTCTCTGGTTTGCCCATGACAGGTCAATTGTTGAAGATCCTCTCGGGTGGGAGGTTGTGGCTGCATCTTTAAGATTTAGGAGGACTAGTCCTGTTTCCGCAGCCCATTCTTCCGTCATTCTGCCCCTAAAGTTCTGAGTGGTATCCCAGGCATACGACCTGGCATTGAAGTCGCCTAATATTAGGGTTGGTTCACGTTTATATTTCCTGTAGACGAAGCTTAATTCGTTTAGGAAGTTATCATACTCCCGCGATGGTTTGTTTGGGGAAAAATAGCAACCTATCAGTATGATCTCCTCCCACTTGACCACCACATAGCCTTTACCACAGTCTAACTTTTGGCATTTCTGTGGTTGTGAGGCCCCATGTTATCGCAACCGTCGGGGGGTTGTCGGTGGAACTGTACCATCGGGAAACCTCTGGAACGTTGTTTGGTTCCGAGATTATTGCGACCAGGATTTTTTCATCGTCAAATATTTTTGCAAGAATGTCTTGAGCTGCTTTGCATCGATTGATGTTCGCTTGTATTATTATTCCCATTACAGGTCTGAGTCACTGTCCTTAGAGGCCCCCCGCGCCTTTTTACTAGTCGTTTTGACGTTGTCCTGTGACGTTTCCATGAATACTTCCCCATCAGATGGGTAGTTTTCCTCTTGTTGCGAAACTTCTGTGGGGGCGGCTATGGCCTCCAGGTTTATTTCCCCAATACTTTCGTTTAAATTTCCTCCTTTTGGACTACTGGATAATAACCTTTTGTAGTTCCTGTTAATTGGCGTAGTAAAACTTTGCTTGGGTGTATTCTCAGTCTCTATTTCCATGGGAGGAGGAGTATCCTCGATTGGAGATTTGAATGTTTCCAGTTCGTTTATTGAACTCGTTTTTTTTGTCGTGTCTTTGCCAAGACTCTTTCTGTGCCCTCTTTGTTTTCACCTTTGGAGCTTACTGTGCCAGATTCATCCTTTTTGTCTTCTTTGCATTCAGCTCCTGTTTTGTTTCTACCATTATTGGCAGAGTCTCCCTTGTTTGCTTATGTGGTTTCTGGTCTGAAGGCCGGTGGCGTTCTCCTTGCAGGGCTTTCCCTTGAGAGGTTTTTTGGTGCTACAGGTTTGCAGCCTTTCCCTCCCGGGCTATGATCGTGAGATAGTCCTCGCTCTTCACAAACCGGGCAGGTTGATTTTTGCCTGCATTCTCTCCTTCTGTGCGAGTCACTGCCGCAGTTGAAGCAGCAACCGCTTCTATCAACCATAGAGGGACATCTTTCTCTGGTGTGTCCCAGGGCCATGTAACGATAGCATTGCAGTGGGCGTTGTTCCAGTAGCACCACCCTGGACATTGACCATCCTAGGATTAGTTTGCCTATTTCAGCGACTCTGACCGCCGTAGCCAATGGGCATTTGGCCCATATCGAATATAGGCCATTCCTCATGGACCTTATTGGTTCCATTCTTATGTCTGAAATGGGGCATCCCCACAACTCACACACCTAGCGCAACTTGTGCAACACCCGCGACTCGCGCAACATGCGCAACTTGCGCAACTCGTGCAACTCGCGCAACTTGCGCAACACCCGCAACTCGCGCAACTCGCGCAACACCTGCAACTCGCGCAACTTGTGCAACCACCGCAACACGCGCAACTAACGCAACTCGCACAACTCGCGCAACTTGTGCAACCACCGCAACTTGCGCAACACCCGCAACTCGCACAAATCGGGAAACACCCGCAACTCGCGCAACTCGCGCAACACCCGCAACTCGCGCAACTCGCGCAACACCCACAACTCGCGCAACTTGTGCAACCCCCGCAACACGCGCAACTCGGGCAACTCACGCAACTCGCACAACTAGTGCAACTTATGCAACACCTGCAACTCGCGCAACTTGCGCAACTTGTGCAACCACCGCAACTCGCACAACTCGGGCAACAGCCGCAACTTGCGCAACACCCGCAACTCGCGCAACTCGCGCAACACCTGCAACTCGCGCAACTTGTGCAACTACCGCAACCACTGCAACTCGTGCAACTCGGGCAACTCGCGCAACACGAACAACTCGCGCAACTTTTGCAACCACGGCAACTCGCGCAACTCGAGCAACACCCACAACCCGCGCGACTGGGGCAACAGCCGCAACCACCGCAACTTTCGCAACTTGTGCAAACACCGCAACTCGCGCAACTCGGGCAACAGCCGCAACTCGCGCAACACCCGCAACTCGCGCAACTCGAGCAACACCCACAACTCGCGCAACTTGTGCAACCAACGCAACACGCGCAACACGGGCAACTTGTGCAAGTCTCACAACTCGCGCAACTTGTGCAACCACAGCAACTCGCGCAACTTGTGCAACACCTGCAATTCGCGCAACTTGTGCAAAACCCACAACTCGCGCAACTTGTGCAACACCTGCAACTCGCGCAACTTGTGCAACCCCCGCAACACGCGCAACACTCGCAAAACGTGCAACTCGCACAACTCGCGCAACTTGTGCAACCACCGCAACTCGTGCAAATCGCACAACTCGCGCAACTCGCGCAACTCGGGCAACAGCCGCAACTTACGCAACACCCGCAACTGGCGCAACTCGAGCAACACCAACAACTCGCGCAACTTGTGCAACCACCGCAACACGCGCAACACGGGCAACTGGCGCAACTCGCACAACTCGCGCAACTTGTGCAACCACCGCAAATTGCGCAACAACCGCAACTCGCACAACTTGTGCAACACCTGCAACTCGCGCAACTTGAGCAACCCCCGCAACACGCGCAACACTCGCAAATTGTGCAACTCGCACAACTCGCGCAACTTTTGCAACCACCGCAACTCGTGCAAATCGCACAACTCGCGCAACTCGCACAACTCGCGCAACCACCGCAACCCACGCAATTCAGGCAACAGCCGCAACTTGCGCAACACCCGCAACTCGCGCAACTCGAGCAACACCCACAACTCGCGCAACTTGTGCAACCAACGCAACACGCGCAACACGGGCAAATTGTGCAACTCTCACAACTCGAGCAACTTGTGCAACCACAGCAGCTCGCGCAACTTGTGCAACACCTGCAACTCGCGCAACTTGTGCAGTCACCGCAACTCGTGCAACACCCACAATTCGCGCAACTTGTGCAACACTTGCAACTCGCGCAACTTGTGCAACCCCCGCAACACGCGCAACACTCGCAAATCGTGCAACTCGCACAAATCGCGCAACTTGTGCAACCACCGCAACTCGTGCAACACCAACAACTCGCGCAACTTGTGCAACCCCCGCAACACGCGCAACACTCGTAAATCGTGCAACTCGCACAACTCGCGCAACTTGTGCAACCACCGCAACTCGTGCAAATCGCACAACTCGCGCAACTCGCGCAACTCGGGCAACAGCCGCAACTTACGCAACACCCGCAACTCGCGCAACTTGTGCAACCCCCGCAACACGCGCAACTCGGGCAACTCGTGCAACTCGCACAACTTGTGCAATTTGTGCAACCGCCGCAACACGCGCAAGTCGGGCAACTCGCGCAAATCGCACGACTCGCGCAACTTGTGCAACCCCCGCAACACACGCAACTTGTGCAACCACCGCAACTCGTGCAACTTGTGCAACCCCCGCAAAACGCGCAAATCGGGCAACTCGCACAACTTGCGCAACTTGTGCAACCGCGGCAACACGCGCAACTCGGGCAACTCGCGCAAATCGCACAACTCGCGCAACTTGTGCAACCCCCGCAACACGCGCAACTTGAGCAACCACCGCAACTCGTGCAACTCGCACAACTCGCGCAACATTTGCAACCACCGCAACTCGCACAACTCGCGCAACTTGTGCAACTCTCGCAACTCGCGCAACTTGTGCAACCACAGCATCTCGCGCAACACCCGCAAGCCGCTCAACCGCCAAAACATGCGCAAAACCCGCAACTCGTGCAACTCGCACAACTTGCGCAACTTGTGCAACACCTGCAACTCGCGCAACTCGCCCAACTTGTGCAACCCGCGCAACTTGTGCAACCCGCGCAACTTGTGCAACACCCACAACTCGCGCAACTTGTGCAACCACCGCAACTTGCACAAATTGTGCAACCACCGCAACTCGCGCAACTCGGGGAACAGCCGCAACTTGCGCAACACCCGCAACTCGCGCAACTCGAGCAACACCCACAACTCGCGCAACTTGTGCAACCAACGCAACACGTGCAACACGGACAACTTGTGCAACTCTCACAACTCGAGCAACTTGTGCAACCACAGCAACTCGCGCAACTTGTGCAACACCTGCAACTCGCGCAATTTGTGCAACCACCGCAACTCGTGCAACACCCACAACTCGCGCAACTTGTGCAACACCTGCAACTCGCGCAACTTGTGCGACCCCCGCAACACGCGCAACACTCGCAAATCGTGCAACTCGCACAACTCGCGAAACTTGTGCAACCACCGCAACTCGTGCAAATCGCACAACTCGCGCAACTCGCGCAACTCGGGCAACAGCCGCAACTTACGCAACACCCGCAACTCGCGCAACTCGCGCAACCAACGCAACAGCCGCAACTCGCGCAACTCACGCAACTCGCGCAACTCGCGCTACACCCGCAACTCGCGCAACACCCGCAACACCAGCAACTCGCGCAACGTGCACAACTCGCGCAACTCGCGCAACCAACGCAACACGAGCAACTCGCGCAACTCGCGCAACTAGCGCAACACCCGCAACTAGCGCAACTCGCGCAACTCGCGCAACACCCGCAACACCCGCAACTCGCGCAACAACCGCAACTCGCGCAACTCGCGCTACGCCCGCAACTCGCGCAACACCCGCAAATCGCGCAACTCGCGCAACACCCGCAACTCGCGCAACTCGCGCAACACCCGCAACTCGCGCAACTCGCGCAACTTGCGCAACTCGCGCTACACCCGCAACTCGCGCTACTCGCGCTACTCGCGCAACTCGCGCTACTCGCGCAACTCGCGCTACTCGCGAAACTCGCGCTACTCGCGCAACTCGCGCAACTAGTGCAACACCCGAAACTCGCGCAACTCGCGCAACTCGCGCAACTCGCGCTACACCCGCAACTCGCGCAACTCGCGCAACACCCGCAACTCGCGCAACTCGCGCAACTTGCGCAACTCGCGCTACACCCGCAACTCGCGCTACTCGCGTTACTCGCGCTACTCGCGCAACTCCTGCTACTCGCGCAACTCGCGCTACTCGCGCAACTCGCGCAAATTGTGCAACACCCGCAACTCGCGCAACTCGCGCAACTCGCGCTACACCCGCAACTCGCGCAACTCGCGCAACACCCGCAACTCGCGCAACTCGCGCAACTCCCGCAACACCCGCAACTCGCGCAACTCGCGCAACACCCGCAACACCCGCAACACCCGCAACTCGCGCAACACGCGCAACTAGCGCAACTCGCGCAACTCGCGCAACTCGCGCAACACCCGCAACACCCGCAACTCGCGCAACAACCGCAACTCGCGCAACTCGCGCAACTCGCGCTACGCCCGCAACTCGCGCAACACCCGCAAATCGCGCAACTCGCGCAACACCCGCAACTCGCGCAACACCCGCAACTCGCGCAACTCGCGCAACTCGCGCAACTTGCGCAACTCGCGCTACACCCGCAACTCGTGCTACTCGCGCTACTCGCGCAACTCGCGATACTCGCGCAACTCGCGCAACTTGTGCAACACCTGCAACTCGCGCAACTTGTGCAACCCCCGCAACACGCGCAACACTCGCAAATCGTGCAACTCGCACAACTCGCGCAACTTGTGCAACCACCGCAACTTGTGCAACACCCACAACTCGCGCAACTTGTGCAACACCTGCAACTCGCGCAACTTGTGCAACCCCCGCAACACGCGCAACACTCGCAAATCGTGCAACTCGCGCAACTTGTGCAACCACCGCAACCCGTGCAAATCGCACAACTCGCGCAACTCGCACAACTCGCGCAACCACCGCAACCCACGCAATTCAGGCAACAGCCGCAACTTGCGCAAAACCCGCAAATCGCGCAACTCGCGCAACTCCTGCATTTCGCGCAACTTCTGCAACCACTGCTACCCGCGCAACTCGGTCAACCAACGCAACATGCACAAGTTGTGCAACCACCGCAACTCACGCAACTCGGGCAAATCGAGCAACACCCACAACTCGCGCAAATTGTGCAACCAACGCAACATGCGCAACACGGGCAAATTGTGCAACTCTCACAACTCGCGCAACTTGTGCAACCACCGCAACTCGTGCAAATCGCACAACTCGCGCAACTCGGGCAACAGCTGCAACTTGCGCAACACCCGCACCTCGAGCAACACCCACAACTCGCGCAACTTGTGCAACCACCGCAACACGCGCAACACGGGCAACTCGCGCAACTCGCACAACTCGCGCAACTTGTGCAACCACTGCAACTTGCGCAACACCCGCATCTCGCACAACTCGGGAAACACCCGCAACTCGCGCAACTCGCGCAACACCCGCAACTCGCGCAACTCGCGCAACACCCACAACTCGCGCAACTTGTGCAACCCCCGCAACACGCGCAACTCGGGCAACTCACGCAACTCGCACAACTAGTGCAACTTATGCAACACCTGCAACTCGCGCAACTTGCGCAACTTGTGCAATCACCGCAACTCGCACAACTCGGGCAACAGCCGCAACTTGCGCAACACCCGCAACTCGCGCAACTCGCGCAACACCTGCAACTCGCGCAACTTGTGCAACCACCGCAACCACTGCAACTCGTGCAACTCGGGCAACTCGCGCAACACGAACAACTCGCGCAACTTTTGCAACCACGGCAACTCGCGCAACTCGAGCAACACCCACAACCAAAGCGACTCGGGCAACAGCCGCAACCACCGCAACTTGCGCAACTTGTGCAAACACCGCAACTCGCGCAACTCGGGCAACAGCCGCAACTCGCGCAACACCCGCAACTCGCGCAATTCGAGCAACACCCACAATTCGCGCAACTTGTGCAACCAACGCAACACGCGCCACACGGGCAACTTGTGCAAGTCTCACAACTCGCGCAACTTGTGCAACCACAGCAACTCGCGCAACATGTGCAAAACCTGTAATTCGCGCAACTTGTGCAACACCCACAACTCGCGCAACTTGTGCAACACCTGCAACTCGCGCAACTTGTGCAACCACCGCAACACGCGCAACACTCGCAAAACGTGCAACTCGCACAACTCGCGCAACTCGCTCAACTCGCCCAACTCGCGCAACTAGCGCAACTCCCGCAACTCGCGCAACTCGCGCAACACCCGCAACTCGCGCAACACCTGCAACTCGCGCAACCTGCACAACTCGCGCAACCAACCCAACACGAGCAACTCGCGCAACTAGCGCTACACCCGCCACACGCGCTACACCCGCAACTCGCGCAACTCGCGCAACTCGCTCAACTCGCGCTACTCGCGCAACTAACGCAACTCCCGCAACTCGCGCAACCAACGCAACAGCCGCAACCAACGCAACACAAGCAACTCGCGCAACTAGCGCTACACCCGCAACTCGCGCTACACCCGCAACTCGCGCAACTCGCGCAACTCGCTCAACTCGCGCTACACCCGCAACTCGCACAACTCGCGCAACTCGCGCAATTCGCGCAACTCGCGCAACTCACGCAACTCGCGCAACTCGCGCTACACCCGCAACTCGCGCAACACCAGTAACTCGCGCAACCTGCACAACTCGCGCAACTCGCGCAACCAACGCAACACGAGCAACTCGCGCAACTAGCGCAACACCCGCAACTAGCGCAACTAGCGCAACTCGCGCAACTCGCGCTACACCCGCAACTCGCGCAACACCCGCAACTCGCGCAACTCGCGCAACTCGCGCTACACCCGCAACTCGCGCTACACCCGCAACACCCGCAACTCGCGCAACTCGCGCAACACCCGCAACACCAGCAACTCGCGCAACCAGCACAACCTGCACAACTCGCGCAACTCGCGCAACCAACGCAACACGAGCACCTCGCGCAACTCGCGCAACTAGCGCAACACCCGCAACTAGCGCAACTCGCGCAACTCGCGCAACTCGCGCAACTCGCGCAACTCGCGCAACTCGCGCAACTCGCGCAACACCCGCAACACCCGAAACTCGCCCAACACCCGCAATAACCGCAACTCGCGCAACACCCGCAACTCGCGCAACACCTGCAACTCGCGCAACCTGCACAACTCGCGCAACCAACGCAACACGAGCAACTCGCGCAACTAGCGCTACACCCGCAACTCGCGCTACACCCGCAACTCGCGCAACTCGCTCAACTCGCGCAACTCGCGCAACTAACGCAACTCCCGCAACTCGCGCAACTCGCGCAACCAACGCAACAGCCGCAACTCGCGCAACTCACGCAACTCGCGCAACTCGCGCAACACCCGCAGCTCGCGCAACTCGCGCAACACCCGCAACACCCGCAACTCGCGCAACTCGCGCAACACCCGCAACTCGCGCTACACCCGCAACACCCGCAACACGCGCAACACCCGCAACTCGCGCAACACCCGCAACTCGCGCAACTCGCGCAACACCTGCAACTCGCGCAACCTGCACACCTCGCGCTACTCGCGCAACTCGCGCAACCAACGCAACACGAGCAACTCGCGCAAATTGTGCAACACCCGCAACTCGCGCAACTCGCGCAACTCGCGCAACACGCGCTACACCCGCAACTCGCGCAACTCGCGCAACACCCGCAACTCGCGCAACTCGCGCAACTCGCGCAACACCCGCAACTCGCGCAACTCGCGCAACACCCGCAACACCCGCAACTCGCGCAACACCCGCAACTCACGCAACTCGCGCAACACCTGCAACTCGCGCGACCTGCACAACTCGCGCAACTCGCGCAACTCGCGCAACCAACGCAACACGAGCAACTCGCGCAACTAGCGTTACACCCGCAACTCGCGCTACACCCGCAACTCGCGCAACTCGCGCAACTCGCTCAACTCGCGCAACTCGCGCTACACCCGCAACTCGCGCAACACCCGCAACTCGCGCAACTCGCGCAACTCGCGCAACTCGCGCAACTCGTGCTACTCGCGCAACTCGCGCAACAACCGCAACTCGCGCAACTCGCGCAACTCTCGCAACTCGCGCAACACCCGCAACCAACGCAACATGCGCAACACGGGCAAATTGTGCAACTCTCACAACTCGCGCAACTTGTGCAACCACCGCAACTCGTGCAAATCGCACAACTCGCGCAACTCGGGCAACAGCTGCAACTTGCGCAACACCCGCACCTCGAGCAACACCCACAACTCGCGCAACTTGTGCAACCACCGCAACACGCGCAACACGGGCAACTCGCGCAACTCGCACAACTCGCGCAACTTGTGCAACCACCGCAACTTGCGCAACACCCGCATCTCGCACAACTCGGGAAACACCCGCAACTCGCGCAACTCGCGCAACACCCGCAACTCGCGCAACTCGCGCAACACCCACAACTCGCGCAACTTGTGCAACCCCCGCAACACGCGCAACTCGGGCAACTCACGCAACTCGCACAACTAGTGCAACTTATGCAACACCTGCAACTCGCGCAACTTGCGCAACTTGTGCAATCACCGCAACTCGCACAACTCGGGCAACAGCCGCAACTTGCGCAACACCCGCAACTCGCGCAACTCGCGCAACACCTGCAACTCGCGCAACTTGTGCAACCACCGCAACCACTGCAACTCGTGCAACTCGGGCAACTCGCGCAACACGAACAACTCGCGCAACTTTTGCAACCACGGCAACTCGCGCAACTCGAGCAACACCCACAACCAAAGCGACTCGGGCAACAGCCGCAACCACCGCAACTTGCGCAACTTGTGCAAACACCGCAACTCGCGCAACTCGGGCAACAGCCGCAACTCGCGCAACACCCGCAACTCGCGCAATTCGAGCAACACCCACAATTCGCGCAACTTGTGCAACCAACGCAACACGCGCCACACGGGCAACTTGTGCAAGTCTCACAACTCGCGCAACTTGTGCAACCACAGCAACTCGCGCAACATGTGCAAAACCTGTAATTCGCGCAACTTGTGCAACACCCACAACTCGCGCAACTTGTGCAACACCTGCAACTCGCGCAACTTGTGCAACCACCGCAACACGCGCAACACTCGCAAAACGTGCAACTCGCACAACTCGCGCAACTCGCTCAACTCGCCCAACTCGCGCAACTAGCGCAACTCCCGCAACTCGCGCAACTCGCGCAACACCCGCAACTCGCGCAACACCTGCAACTCGCGCAACCTGCACAACTCGCGCAACCAACCCAACACGAGCAACTCGCGCAACTAGCGCTACACCCGCCACACGCGCTACACCCGCAACTCGCGCAACTCGCGCAACTCGCTCAACTCGCGCTACTCGCGCAACTAACGCAACTCCCGCAACTCGCGCAACCAACGCAACAGCCGCAACCAACGCAACACAAGCAACTCGCGCAACTAGCGCTACACCCGCAACTCGCGCTACACCCGCAACTCGCGCAACTCGCGCAACTCGCTCAACTCGCGCTACACCCGCAACTCGCACAACTCGCGCAACTCGCGCAATTCGCGCAACTCGCGCAACTCACGCAACTCGCGCAACTCGCGCTACACCCGCAACTCGCGCAACACCAGTAACTCGCGCAACCTGCACAACTCGCGCAACTCGCGCAACCAACGCAACACGAGCAACTCGCGCAACTAGCGCAACACCCGCAACTAGCGCAACTAGCGCAACTCGCGCAACTCGCGCTACACCCGCAACTCGCGCAACACCCGCAACTCGCGCAACTCGCGCAACTCGCGCTACACCCGCAACTCGCGCTACACCCGCAACACCCGCAACTCGCGCAACTCGCGCAACACCCGCAACACCAACAACTCGCGCAACCAGCACAACCTGCACAACTCGCGCAACTCGCGCAACCAACGCAACACGAGCACCTCGCGCAACTCGCGCAACTAGCGCAACACCCGCAACTAGCGCAACTCGCGCAACTCGCGCAACTCGCGCAACTCGCGCAACTCGCGCAACTCGCGCAACTCGCGCAACACCCGCAACACCCGAAACTCGCCCAACACCCGCAATAACCGCAACTCGCGCAACACCCGCAACTCGCGCAACACCTGCAACTCGCGCAACCTGCACAACTCGCGCAACCAACGCAACACGAGCAACTCGCGCAACTAGCGCTACACCCGCAACTCGCGCTACACCCGCAACTCGCGCAACTCGCTCAACTCGCGCAACTCGCGCAACTAACGCAACTCCCGCAACTCGCGCAACTCGCGCAACCAACGCAACAGCCGCAACTCGCGCAACTCACGCAACTCGCGCAACTCGCGCAACACCCGCAGCTCGCGCAACTCGCGCAACACCCGCAACACCCGCAACTCGCGCAACTCGCGCAACACCCGCAACTCGCGCTACACCCGCAACACCCGCAACACGCGCAACACCCGCAACTCGCGCAACACCCGCAACTCGCGCAACTCGCGCAACACCTGCAACTCGCGCAACCTGCACACCTCGCGCTACTCGCGCAACTCGCGCAACCAACGCAACACGAGCAACTCGCGCAAATTGTGCAACACCCGCAACTCGCGCAACTCGCGCAACTCGCGCAACACGCGCTACACCCGCAACTCGCGCAACTCGCGCAACACCCGCAACTCGCGCAACTCGCGCAACTCGCGCAACACCCGCAACTCGCGCAACTCGCGCAACACCCGCAACACCCGCAACTCGCGCAACACCCGCAACTCACGCAACTCGCGCAACACCTGCAACTCGCGCGACCTGCACAACTCGCGCAACTCGCGCAACTCGCGCAACCAACGCAACACGAGCAACTCGCGCAACTAGCGTTACACCCGCAACTCGCGCTACACCCGCAACTCGCGCAACTCGCGCAACTCGCTCAACTCGCGCAACTCGCGCTACACCCGCAACTCGCGCAACACCCGCAACTCGCGCAACTCGCGCAACTCGCGCAACTCGCGCAACTCGTGCTACTCGCGCAACTCGCGCAACAACCGCAACTCGCGCAACTCGCGCAACTCTCGCAACTCGCGCAACACCCGCAACCAACGCAACATGCGCAACACGGGCAAATTGTGCAACTCTCACAACTCGCGCAACTTGTGCAACCACCGCAACTCGTGCAAATCGCACAACTCGCGCAACTCGGGCAACAGCTGCAACTTGCGCAACACCCGCACCTCGAGCAACACCCACAACTCGCGCAACTTGTGCAACCACCGCAACACGCGCAACACGGGCAACTCGCGCAACTCGCACAACTCGCGCAACTTGTGCAACCACCGCAACTTGCGCAACACCCGCATCTCGCACAACTCGGGAAACACCCGCAACTCGCGCAACTCGCGCAACACCCGCAACTCGCGCAACTCGCGCAACACCCACAACTCGCGCAACTTGTGCAACCCCGCAACACGCGCAACTCGGGCAACTCACGCAACTCGCACAACTAGTGCAACTTATGCAACACCTGCAACTCGCGCAACTTGCGCAACTTGTGCAATCACCGCAACTCGCACAACTCGGGCAACAGCCGCAACTTGCGCAACACCCGCAACTCGCGCAACTCGCGCAACACCTGCAACTCGCGCAACTTGTGCAACCACCGCAACCACTGCAACTCGTGCAACTCGGGCAACTCGCGCAACACGAACAACTCGCGCAACTTTTGCAACCACGGCAACTCGCGCAACTCGAGCAACACCCACAACCAAAGCGACTCGGGCAACAGCCGCAACCACCGCAACTTGCGCAACTTGTGCAAACACCGCAACTCGCGCAACTCGGGCAACAGCCGCAACTCGCGCAACACCCGCAACTCGCGCAATTCGAGCAACACCCACAATTCGCGCAACTTGTGCAACCAACGCAACACGCGCCACACGGGCAACTTGTGCAAGTCTCACAACTCGCGCAACTTGTGCAACCACAGCAACTCGCGCAACATGTGCAAAACCTGTAATTCGCGCAACTTGTGCAACACCCACAACTCGCGCAACTTGTGCAACACCTGCAACTCGCGCAACTTGTGCAACCACCGCAACACGCGCAACACTCGCAAAACGTGCAACTCGCACAACTCGCGCAACTCGCTCAACTCGCCCAACTCGCGCAACTAGCGCAACTCCCGCAACTCGCGCAACTCGCGCAACACCCGCAACTCGCGCAACACCTGCAACTCGCGCAACCTGCACAACTCGCGCAACCAACCCAACACGAGCAACTCGCGCAACTAGCGCTACACCCGCACACGCGCTACACCCGCAACTCGCGCAACTCGCGCAACTCGCTCAACTCGCGCTACTCGCGCAACTAACGCAACTCCCGCAACTCGCGCAACCAACGCAACAGCCGCAACCAACGCAACACAAGCAACTCGCGCAACTAGCGCTACACCCGCAACTCGCGCTACACCGCAACTCGCGCAACTCGCGCAACTCGCTCAACTCGCGCTACACCCGCAACTCGCACAACTCGCGCAACTCGCGCAATTCGCGCAACTCGCGCAACTCACGCAACTCGCGCAACTCGCGCTACACCCGCAACTCGCGCAACACCAGTAACTCGCGCAACCTGCACAACTCGCGCAACTCGCGCAACCAACGCAACACGAGCAACTCGCGCAACTAGCGCAACACCCGCAACTAGCGCAACTAGCGCAACTCGCGCAACTCGCGCTACACCCGCAACTCGGCAACACCCGCAACTCGCGCAACTCGCGCAACTCGCGCTACACCCCCAACT
>NW_024105320.1:0-20227 GCF_016802725.1 Solenopsis invicta
CATAGTTATCATCAGAGAGTTACCATGTAGAACTTACCATCATAGTTATCATCAGAGAGTTACCATGTGAACCTTACTATCATCAGAGAGTTACCATGTAAACCCTACCATCATAGTTACCATCAGAGAGTTACCATGTGAACCTTACCATCATAGTTATCATCAGAGAGTTACCATGTAGAACTTACCATCATAGTTATCATCAGAGAGTTACCATGTGAACCGGACCATCATCAGAGAGTTACCATGTAAACCCTACCATCATAGTTACCATCAGAGAGTTACCATGTGAACCTTACCATCATAGTTATCATCAGAGAGTTACCATGTAAAACTTACCATCGATCGTATTAATTACCGTTACCACTCCCACACTTCGAGTGGGAGTTGCGCCACTGTCGGGCGACATGGTGGGGTACCCCCACCCGCGCAATATCAAGCCAAGCGTCACTCCGCCTTTGCTAGGCGAAGCAGTAGTGTTCTAGTTCTCGCGTCGTCGCGATCGGTCGATTCCTAGGAGTCTCTCCGCGTATCCACTGAATCTTTGCTAACTCCAAATCAATTGTTTAACATTCCTATACCCGACTCGCGCAAAGAGTCTAGCTAAGTAACTACTCATCGCAAATATTATAATAAATAGTTGTAAAACAGTTTAAGGTGTTGTATTAGTTTAATCTCAACGATTATTAATAAATATTGTTTACCTTATACATAAAAGCAGTGTCTCATTGTGTTAATTAACAAATTCATCCCTTAACTCAATCCATCGTTTCGCTGACCAAATAAATTCAACTATTTAAATATATTTAACAACAAAAAGCATCAGTCACGAGTATATCGTCGACGTCGTTCCCATCAACACATCACGCTATCCGTTGGTCAACCAGAGCTGGTGGGCACTTCCTGGATACACCGCAGACCTTTTGTTTAAACAATTAATTCACCACTCGAGAGATCGCCGCTCCCATCCTTGTGCAAGGTATCACAGGCAGAGAGCAGAGTCGCACCCGTGCGGCCCCATTTACCATTGGTGCAGCTTAGCAAGCAGAAAGGTAAGTATTGTTTAAACAAATAAGAATTGGTAAATCTCTCGCAAAGTAATACTGCATAGCAACAGCGTCACCGGGCGCATTCCGTAACCGCCGCGCGTAGCCCGGCATTCCAGACCGACCGTTACGGCTCTCAGCCACGAGTCATTGTAATCCGACTCTTATCTAATCTACGCGCGATAATCAGTCGCCTCAAGCAAGATTGTGCACGTATCTTGGCTCCTTATAAAATACACAGCAAAGCATTTTAATCAACTTCAAATATTAGATGTGCTTATAAATTTATAAACGTTCATAATTTAAATAAATAAACGTTGCTCGACAGTACTTGCTTCTTAAGAGTTGACTTCGAACAATAATCAATTTTGCAATTGTAACTATAAAATTTCTAAGCACTCGCAATTAAATAACCAATTTTTAAGATTGTAACTATAATATTTACAAGCAGTTACAATTAATTAAATAAATGAGCATGACCTCCGCTTTAGAGAATCTTCATTTAATTTTCTTTTAACCTGTTTAACGGCAAACAAACTTTTATCGTGTTTTCTTCCCTCTGCACGTGATACACGCGCAATCGAAGAATCCGCGACGTGACAAAAACACGTGAGATATCGCATAGATAACGATTCATTTGCAATTCGGGCTGGGAAATTCAATAGTAACGTTTCTGATGCAGATCATCGCTTGTTTGAAGCATTTTAACGTAAAACACGTGAGATATCGCATAGATAGCGATTAGTTTGCAATTCGCGCTGGGAAATTCAATAGTTACGTTTCTGATGCAGATCAACCCTTGTTTGAAGCATTTTAACGTAAAACACGTGAGATATCGCATAGATAGCGATTCGTTTGCAATTCGCGCTGGGAACTTCAATAGTTATGTTTCTGATGAAGAACATCGCTTGTTCGACGCATTTTAACGTAAAACACGTGAGTTATCGCATAGATAAAGATTCATTTGCAATTCGCGCAAGGAACTTCAACAGTTTCGTTTCTGATGCAGATCCACGCTTGTTTGACGCTTCTTAACGTAAAACACGTGAGATATCGCATAGATAACGATTAATTTGCAATTCTCGCTGTAAACGTCAATAGTTTCGTTTCTGATGAAGATCCACGCTTGTTTGACGCTTTTTAACGTAAAACACGTGAGATATCGCATAGATAGCGATTCGTTTGCAATTCGCGCTGGGATCTTCAATAGTTATGTTTCTGATGAAGATCCACGCTTGTTCGACGCTTATTAACGTAAAACATGTGAGATATCGCATAGATAACGATTCATTTGCAATTCGCGCTGGGAAATTCAATAGTTACGTTTCTGATGCAGATCCACGCTTGTTGGAAGCATTTTAACGTAAAACACGTGAAATATCCCATAGATAGCGATTCGTTTGCAATTCGCGCTGGGAACTTCAATAGTTATGTTTCTGATGCAGATCTATGCTTGTTTGAAGCATTTTAACGTAAAACACGTGAGATATCGCATAGATAGCGATTCGTTTGCAATTCACACTGGGAACTTCAATAGTTATGTTTCTGATGAAGATCCACGCTTGTTCGACGCATTTTAACGTAAAACACGTGAGTTATCGCATAGATAACTATTCATTTGCAATTCCGCGCAGGGAACTTCAATAGTTTCGTTTCTGATGCATATCAACGCTTGTTTGACGCTTTTTAACGTAAAACACGTGAGATATCGCATAGATAGCGATTCGTTTGCAATTCGCGCTGGGAACTTCAATAGTTTCGTTTCTGATGCAGATCCACGCTTGTTTGAAGCTTTTTAACGTAAAACACGTAAGATATCGCATAGATAACGATTCATTTGCAATTCGCGCAGGGAACTTCAATAGTTATGTTTCTGATGCAGAACGACGCTTGTTCGACGCTTTTTAACGTAAAACACGTGAGATATCGCATAGATAGCGATTCGATTGCAATTCACACTGGGAACTTCAATAGTTTCGTTTCTGATGCAGATCAACGCTTGTTTGAAGCATTTTATGGTAAAACACGTGAGATTTCGCATAGATAACGATTCGTTTGCAATTCGGGCTGGGAACTTCAATAGTTATGTTTCTGACGCAGATCAACGCTTGTTCGACGCTTTTTAACGTAAAACACGTGAGATATCGCATAGATAACGATTCATTTGCAATTCGGCGGGAACTTCAAAGTTTCGTTTCTGATGCAGATCACCGCTTGTTTGACGTTTTTAACGTAAAACACGTGAGATATCGCATAGATAACGATTCAATTTGCAATTCGCGCTGGGAACTTCAATAGTTATGTTTCTGATGAAGATCCACGCTTGTTCTACGCATTTTAACGTAAAACACGTAAGATATCGCATAGATAACGATTCATTTGCAATTGGCGCAGGGAACTTCAACAGTTATGTTTCTGATGCAGATCAACGCTTGTTCGACGCTTTTTAACGTAAAACATGTGAGATATCGCATAGATAGCGATTCGTTTGCAATTCGCGCTGGGAACTTCAATAGTTTCGTTTCTGATGCAGATCCACGCTTGTTTGAAGCTTTTTAACGTAAAACACGTAAGATATCGCATAGATAACGATTCATTTGCAATTCGCGCAGGGAACTTCAATAGTTTCGTTTCTGATGCAGATCAACGCTTGTTTGACGCTTTTTAACGTAAAACACGTGAGATATCGCATAGATAGCGATTCGTTTGCAATTCGCGCTGGGAACTTCAATAGTTTCGTTTCTGATGAAGATCCACGCTTGTTCGACGCTTTTTAACGTAAAACACGTGAGATATCGCATAGATAGCGATTCGTTTGCAATTCGCGCTGGGAACTTCAATAGTTTCGTTTCTGATGCAGATCAACGCTTGTTTGACGCTTTTTAACGTAAAACACGTGAGATATCGCATAGATAGCGATTCGTTTGCAATTCGCGCTGGGAACTTCAATAGTTTCGTTTCTGATGCAGATCCACGCTTGTTTGAAGCTTTTTAACGTAAAACACGTAAGATATCGCATAGATAACGATTCATTTGCAATTCGCGCAGGGAACTTCAATAGTTATGTTTCTGATGCAGAACGACGCTTGTTCGACGCTTTTTAACGTAAAACACGTGAGATATTGCCATGGTGGAAGTATAACATGGTGTGCTCAATTTGGCTAAACCACGCCCCTTTTCACGGCAAAGTGTCTCTTATTCCTGAAGGCTGCCAACTGTGAAAAAATGAAATATTTAATGTCGGAAAGTTGCTGAACCTAGATGGTCGCATCTTTGTCACACGTACGAGTGCGTGCATTGCGTCTTTTTCTGTCATACCAGCGCCGCCAGCGTCATTGCTCCAATTTCAGTGTCTTTGCTTCATAGCGTCCATAGTAACAACACGTGCTTTGAGGTTATTTTTTAAACTTTATTGTAAAATAAAGTGAAAATGGTACATTGTGTAGTGAAATCGTGTAAAAATTGCAACGAAACGTACTTGCCGGCGCAAGTAAGCTTTTTCCGATTTCCGGAAAATGCAGTAATGCGTGAAGGCTGAATTCAGAGAATCAGAGAGAGTTTTATGCCGAAAAATATTAAGAATGGTAAGTCTTATTAAATATTATTAGCCAATTTTTTGTAATGACATTATTTCCATTGCAATTTGTATTACACATACAGGCACACACACAACATTCCAATACTGTTCCAAAAGAAAATATTGTAAATATTCGTATCTTAATAGAGCAACCTAACCTAACACCAATTACTTGATATATATACTAACCAACAACTTTCTATTTAATTGTCTTAACTTTTGCAATAAATTTAAAGAATAGTATATTAAACTGATACAATATGTTTCAAGATAATTAAATATACGTATCATGTATATATTTATACGTATTGTCGAAATTAAAATAATTTAATAGGAAGTTACATAGCACACATCAAGTGCTTGATGTAAACTAAGACAATTGTTAACTTATTAATTGTTAGTTAACTTAACTATTATTCTGTCATTTGAATTTTCAGCAAATATATGCTTAGCACACTTCACAGAAGATTTGTTTGTGAGAAGTAAAAAGATTCGACCTCCTATGGACATTCGAAGACAGTCGCTTTTGCCGAGTGCAGTTCCAACATTATTGTTACCAAAAACGGAAAATAGGTAAAAATGAATAAATAATAATTGATGTATTAATTACTGAAAAATACATTCCTTTTTTTGCATAACATTATCAAAGTAACATTTATATTTTCTATTTTAGTAACAATGAAAGTAATATGGACTTCAAAGTCATAGCCGAAGATTTTCCGCTTCCCGTCATCCACGAAAATGTACACCCAGCGACTTTGATTCTGTCCATGGGGAAATTTTCCAAACTGAGAAGTCGCTATCTTTCTACATACTTACAATTTATGATTAACGTAACAACCAATAAGTTGTTACACTAATCATGAACTGCGAGTATGTAGAAAAATAGCGACTTCTAAATTTTGGGAAAAATTTTTTCCATGGACAGAATCAAAGTCGCTGGGTGTACATGTAGTCTTCCGAGTTACTCGTCAGCCCTGATGATCCATCGAATATACAGGAATGTATGATAGATGCAGAATCACCGAAGGGTCGATTTAAAAGGTAAGAACAACATTGAACGATTACTGATGATAGTAATTTGCTATCTTAATTTGCCACAAAATTCTTGGTATATACAATAAACAATGATGTTTTGTTTTATTATTACAGTAATCGAAGGCTGGAGGAAACATATGCAATGTGTTGAACGCCACCAAAAACAAGAAAAAAATAAAAAAAAATCAAATAGAATTTTTAGCTCTTAGTTTTTTTAACTTTGAAATGTATAAAATAATAAATAATTATGTGTATCTAAAAACTGTATAATATAAGAATTGTGTATAATAAATTATTATATTTATCATGAAACTTGCATAAAAAATAATGACTTATTTCTTCACATTTTGTCGGTAGAGATTGTCTTAGTCAGTTCATTCAAAAACACCAACACGTGGCTCAAGCATAAAATCAATGAATATTATTTAATTCAATTTAACTATCTTAACTATTTTTTCTTTTCATTTTTAATGAAAAAATATCTTCAAATTTCAATAATTTTTTATTTACAAAAAATTAATATTCTGTAATGATTTGTGGACTTAATAATTCTATTTATTTCTTGTTTTGGAAAAAATTCTTGTATATCAATAGTTGTTTTTTAAATTTTTAAGAACTTTATTTTTTATTATTAAAATTACCGTAAAATTTATTACGATATTTATATTTGTAGTGTTATTTCAAATATTATTTTATTATTCAATACTATTAATCTTTATATTTTACACAAACTGTTTAATTTTTATTAATTTTTTACAATGAGCGCAATTAGTCTTTTGTGTCGTGTTGTATTTAATAACATTTATTTACAGCGGTAACTATCTGCAAGAAAAGAGATAGAGTGAAAATAGAAAACGTCCGACAAAGACAGTTATATCAGGTGTACAGACTTTAGAAAGTGAAATACTTCAACTTTTCACAGTTGGCAGCCCTCTGGAATAAGAAGCAGAAAAACGACGGAGAGCGCAGATTTTAGAGAAAGAAGGCTGCAAATTGAGCACACCATGCTATCCCTTCCACCATGGGGAGCACGTAAGACTGCCAGTATAGGAGCACGTAAGCAATCTCGTAAGAAAAAACGTATCGTCTGCGGCAGGCTTTACAATTCATTTTGATGTCGTTTTGACACAATTGTGAATCACTTTGATGTCATTTTGACTTGTTGTTCTGCTTGGGAACCTATTGTGTACTATTAGTAGAGTCCTATATAAAGAGAGAAGCGACATTGATGTCCGAAGCTCTGATTGGTAATCTGATTGATACTTGATTGGCTAAGTGAGCAGCTATATTGTGACCACAGCTGTTTGCAGAATGATACGAATGGTGTTTGATGACGTTAGAGCGGTCCCAAAATGGCGGTAGAGGACTCAATTGGATACTGAAGGTTGTGGTGGGGGTTCGATGTCGCTTCTCTCTTTATATAGGACTCTATTAGGAATAAGAGTATCTTTTTCCCCGATAGCACACATTCCCTGTAGCACACGCGACTATATGTGTGCTATCGGAAATACACGCGCCTTTAACCAACAGGGTCTTTAAACGCACAGATTTCTAAACTACACTAGATCGCTAACTTAGGTAGTGGGAAGTGAAGTAACCAATGAGTATTATCCGCATTGCGAATGGCCGAACTTTCGTTTGTTCAATTTATATGTTTCGTATATTTCTGTCATCATGTTATACTGTGTATATTAAAAAACGTGTTAAAAAAGAAACAGAAGGTTAATTTTTAAAAAATATTATAAATTTGTTGTGTAAAATATTGTAAAAATATTTGACGACCAGGTTTATATTTCTTTATGTAAGTATATACCCATACAGCACAGAGAGATTGCAGGAACATTGCAGAATGATTTCATTGAAACTTTGTAATATTGCATTTTGATTGCGAAACATTGCTGCCACATTGCTGGAAGATTGCAGTAACATTAAGATGTCCGCTTTTTGAAATATTGCATTGAAACGTTCCATTTTTCCAAAATATTTACATAAATATTATTACATCACATAATTCCAATGAACAAAACAATATTTGTGTAACTTTTTAAAAAAAAAACATTTTTTGCAAAAAAAAAATCCCCAAATTTTTTTCGAAAATTTCCAAGCGGTCACCCATTAGAGCGGTCACCCATCCAACCCACCAGCGACTCTGGTGAACGTTGCTTGACTTCCGTGATCGCTGCAAATTGATCCCTTATGACCTGGGGGTCAATCATGTAATTTCACGTAGAACTTTTCACTTTTCACTTTTCATTTTTCACTCATAGAGAGTTCACGTGAATCTTTTCACGCACAGCGATTATGTATAAAATAATGCGCGGAAGTTTAGTTTGCGTTCCGAAATTCACCATTAGAGGCTCCGTCATTGCAACTATCAAGCGATCGTGAAAAAGGTTTCTACCTGCTTTTACAGTATAACTTTTACTGTAAAAATTTTATTATATAAAAAAAATTGTAAAGAAATTCATAAATAAATAGCAATATTTTTTAATTATATTGCATAAACTTAATTTACAAATATAATATATATTACATTTATTTTTAATGATCCATATATTGTAACAACTTTATTATGTAGTAATCTAATACTCAAAATTACATTGTAATTTAATTCAAACATTGTTTTTCAAAATTAATTTTAATTAGTTTTTTATGTGTGCAAATTTTAAAGTAAATTAATTTCATTAGTCATTAAATTTAACTTTGTTTACTTAAAAAATATTGAATAATTTAGAATACGGACCTTGATCAAAACTGAATTCTCCGCTCACACATGTATTTTCCAAATTTATAAGTTATAAACACTTACATGATTGATTAATATTCTATTTCACAAGACGCATCTTTCTTATATCATTGTGTATCAAAACGCGTTTAAAATATATTTTTATCTAAATTTGCATTTGATGAAACCTCATTCTATATAATTATCAAAATATCAATTTGTCAAATATAAATATCAAACCTAATTACATCACAAAAGCATTATTTTTATTTATGTATGTATTACTTTATCCTGTCAACGCAATGCAATACCAAAAAGGTTAATCTCTTCAATAATACCTCTTCAAATTGTTACCACACTGTTACCACACTTTTTTATTTCAAAATACATACAATTTATTAATTCCCTAAATTTTCACCTTTTCGCCATCACGGCTGATGGCGAAAAAGTTCACATAAAAAAGTTCACACTTCCGCTCATGAGTGAGTTACATGATTCTGTGGAATCGTACACCCAAGGACTTTGATTCTGTCCATGGGGAAATTTTCTCTACTGAGAAGTCACTATCTTTCTACATACTTACAGTTTATGATTAACGAAATGACCAATAAGCTGTAGTCGTTTCATTAATCATGAACTATGAGTATGTAGAAAGTGGTGACTCAGTTTGGAAAATTTCCCCATGGACAGAATCAAAGTCCTTGGGTGTACA
This sequence comes from Solenopsis invicta, assembly GCF_016802725.1. Taxonomy (NCBI): domain Eukaryota; kingdom Metazoa; phylum Arthropoda; class Insecta; order Hymenoptera; family Formicidae; genus Solenopsis; species Solenopsis invicta. The sequence continues at coordinate 9,099 of NW_024105320.1, forward strand.
GTCGTGTTCATTATAGTTGCGACACTTTTTCTTTGATGGTTTTTGGAATGTAGCCTTGCTCATCGAGCGGCAAACGTAATTGGCTGGATCCACAAGTAAGAACCAATCATGTCCTCAGCTCTCGTTATAGTTGCGCGTTCAGAAACGCATCTAAAAAAAAGTGTCGCAACTATAATGAACACGACTTTACACCCAAGGACTTTGATTCTGTCCATGGGGAAATTTTCCAAATTAAGAAGTCACCACTTTCTACATACTCGCAGTTCATGATTAATAAAACGACTAGAGCTTATTGGTCGTTACGTTAATCATGAACTGTAAATATGTAGAAAGATAGCGATTTCTCAGTTTAGAAAATTTCCCCATGGACAGAATCAAAGTCCTTGGGAGTACATGATCGTGCAGTTCACGTGAAACTTTTCACTTTTTACGTTTCCGCCCTAGAGGAAATGTTACATGATAGATCCCCAGGAAGGAGCATTTGGCGAGAATCCCATGGTTACGCTTGAAACGGAAGAAGCCTTCTAGTAACTTCAGTAAATATGGGGATTTTTCGTTTCTAGATTGCCAATTGCCTTTGCAATAGTCGTTCACAACCTCATTTCTACCAAGATATAGCCTATACTCCAAAGTTTATTTGTAATTTTAAAAATTATCAAAATTATAATGTTACCTCCTGCGGAGTAATGATTCTTTTCTTCGCAACCAGCGGATATTCTAATTAACGGGCGAGCGACGGTGATCTCACCCCGATCCCAAGAATACAGTGACTCTCACGGCAGTAACCGGATGTCACGAATTAAGTAGTTATAAATTCACCAATTAAAGAGATCTGAGGTGACACCGTTGCTCGACGCCGAAAACACCCAAGATAGTAAAATCAGGGAGCTGGAAGACGCACTTGTGCACCCCTTTGAGTTCTGATGTCCGACACCCGCATAGCAACAAATCAAAGAATTTTTTGACATTTAATGCTTTCGAGAGTTCAATTGTCAAACCTGCCGCTTTCTCGGTTAACAATTACCGAGAAATATAAAAAAGTCGTAAAAGCAAATATTGCACGTGGGTGTATTAATAAATAAAGTGGTACACACGGCCCTCGATGGGACAAAGGGAATCATAGATGAAAAATAGGGGAGGGTCCCAGATGCGCACAGACCCAATTAGACACCACCAATTATAGCGGCCAATGCCTAGAGTATTTCCGTTGGTTGGGTTAGATTAGATTACGTGATTAGTGGTGTCCGATTGGGTCCGTGCGCATCTGGAACCCTCCCAAAAATAGTATAAATAGGTGCGTCTTCTAGCGGAGCGTTCAGTTCAGCCCAGTTTAGTCTTCATTCCTCGTCCGAATCACAGTTCCGTGGCATCTTGCATGTCCGAGTTCTGCGACTCTCGGATCCGCGGCCTTTAGACTTGTACGCCGCGCAAGTCCCGGTCGAGAGGAAAAAGTGTCAGTGGAAACGTCCCTGGTTGGGATCTGCAGATTAGAGTCCTATATAAAGAGAGAAGCGACATTGATGTCCGAAGCTCTGATTAGTAATTTGATTGATACTTGATTGGCTAAGCGAGCAGCCATATTGTGAATACAGCTGTTGCAGAATGATACGAATGGTGTTTGATGACGTTAGAGCGGTCCCAAAATGGCGGTGGAGCACTCAATTGGATACTGAAGGTTGTGATGGGGGTTTCATGTCGTTTCTCTCTTTATATAGGACTCTACTGCAGACCATTGCGCAACGCACCCGGAACACCTCCGACCGGACCTACCATCTCCCGCCGAGTGCGGCCCAGTTTGAGCCCTGCGGCTCCGAGAGAATTGCATTCACCTACATCGACACTCACACTACAATCTGCAAGCAGTAAGTCCCGAATCAACTATTTGTTTCGCTCTCGCTTTTCGAACACTCTTTCTCTCTCTAGTGCGAAAGACTTTAACTTTAAACATAATATATTTATTAAGTTTATTACTCTTTCCTTCCCATACTCCTCTCCATACTCTCTCTCTCAATCTCTTTATTTTTAATTCTTCTCTTTCTTGGGATTAACTCGTAAGAGTTAATCCGAAAGAATTTCTTTATCTTTAAATTCTTTTCTTTCTTGGAATTTACTCGTAAGAGTTAATCCGAAAGAATCTTTATTTTTAATTCTTCTCTTCCTTGGGATTAACTCGTAAGAGTTAATCCGAAAGAATTTCTTTATTTTCAATTCTTCTCTTTCTTGGGATTAACTCGTAAGAGTTAATCCGAAAGAACTTCTTTATCTTTAACTTTTTTTTTTTTTTGGGATTTACTCGTAAGAGTTAATCCGAAAGAATTTCTTTATCTTTAAATTTCCCTTTCCCTTTTTTGGGATTTCCTCGTAAGAATTCTCGTTTCCTTCTCTCCCCTTAGATCCTGTCGAACCTTTGTTTTTACTTCCGATCTTTTTTCCTTGGTTTCACTCGAACCCTATTGGAGTTAACCCGAGAGAGTGTCAAAATTTTAACCTTTCACCAAACAAAAGAAACGGAGTATTTTTTTTTTTTTTTTTTTGTGAATAAAGTCCCCAAAGTTCATAAAAACAGGTCTCGAGCAGCCGCGAAACGCCGCCGAAATCGCCGCAACTCCCCCGTAGATAATTTTCTTCGCGCCGACTCCTCCGTAGATAGTTTTTATCGCGCCGACTCCCCCGTAGATAATTTTCTTCACGCCGACTCTTCCGATTCTCAAATAACTTATAGAATCTTCCCGGACTCTCCCGTTTCGCTCTCTTCTCAGGGATCTCCGATCCCTGAAATTCACGATTTGGAGGAAGACCAACCTCCTGCGGATTTTCCAAACGTAGGGCCCCCCGAGGAGAAGGAGGAACCTTGCTCCACTCCTCCGATCCTCGGATCGCATGATTTCGAGGACGAGGATCGATCTCCGAGCTCCGAGTTCCTCGATCTTGAGGAGGAAGAAGAAACTCCCTTAGAGCCTCCGATCTACGGATCCCACGATCTCGAGGATGGACCATCTCCCCCTTCTCCTGTCCCCAGGGGGAATATCTAGACGAGCTTCCACCACTTCCACCTCGTTTGTTTTTCGCTCCTGGCTCCCTCCAGTCGTTAAACGTCATCCTGTCTGTCCTCCCTTTGTGTTCCAATCCTCTCCCTCCCATTTTCAATTGGGCCTGACCAGGGCACGTATTACGCATTTGTTCGGAATCGATTCCGATCGGAATGATTCCGTTTTCCCTAGAAAACACAATAGAAATTTAGGGAAAAACGGAATAATTCCGATCAGAATCGATTCCGAACAAATGCATAATATGTGCCCAGTTCGATCTGGAAACCGTTCGCACCTACCTTCCCCACCTCTCTCCTGACGGAACTATTCCCGTCTTCTTCCCCCACACGTACCCAAATTATTATTTAGTCCCGAAATTAATGTTCCTCAACCATTTTCGCTACTGTAAGAGAAATTAGAGAATAATGTTTCTAGATAATATGGACACAATTACACATACACACGTGCGAATACCCTGTTCGTTACACTAGTATAGAATATTATAAATGTAAAATATATATATATATATATATATATATATATATTTTGTGTGTGTGTGTGTGTGTGTGTGTGTGTGTGTGTGTGTGTGTGTGTGTGTGTGTGTGTGTGTGTGTGTGTGTGTGTGTGTGAGTGTATGTATATAATCGTAATTGTTAATCTCGAGCTTTGTATCACAAGTCTGCGGATTTTTTGGTTTTTTTATTATTACTAAATTGTGTTCCTTAACAGCTCTAATTTGTAATAAATTACTTTCACATAGAATTAATTTTTTTTCTTATATATATTTATCTTTCATATTTTCTTTTAATAAATCGATGATTGATTATAAGGAACTTGATTGATTTCTCAACCTGACTCATCCTCTCTCGCTCTATTAAGCCAAGCACTAGGTCCGATCCCGAAGTAAAGCAATTAAATTTGCTGCCTCAAAACAGGACCGACCCAAGCAGAATAACAAATCAAAATGACATCAAAGTGATTCACAATTGTGTCAAAACGACATCAAAATGAATCATAATTGATTGAAAAGTGACTTTTAATAATCATTATGCAGTCACTTTGACATCATTTTGACGTTGTGATGACTCCCTGTTTTGCTTGGGGAGGGACGCGGAACACCCTGAATGTTTGTCATTGGGCCTCCCGCTGTGGACCCATTGACCCATATATTCTGGGTTGTCGACGCGGTCTGCCTGTGCCTCGTGTGCACATTCTCAAGTTGTTACGTCCCTCCTTTCTCCCTCCACATCTTACCTATCCTTCTTCAACTCTGGATGTAACAATAACTTTATACAATTTTTATAATACACCAAAGATATTAATTTATGACGTTTTTCTGTAAGACTTATAATTAAATGTAACCACTTAAGGCGATGCTGGACTGACGGTGGAATTCACTTAACGTCGATACTGCAGATTGCTGTAGATTTTTTTTCGGCGAACTGTGGGTCGCGCGTGAGGCGAAGAGTAAAGGTGCCTTTTCATGCGACGCTGAAACGCTCATTTTCCAGCGTCAAGAAATAACCTAACCTAGTCCGTGCGAGGAAACAATATTAGATATATCTTTGCTGTGTATTACTGTGTATCACTAAAGTTCATCATGTATAATTATAAATATCATGCATGGTTGACAGAATGTGCAAATTTAATTCGAAAAGAAAATCGGGAAAGGAACGTAACTCATGCAGTTATTTTATCAGTAATAGTAGCAATAATGAAAAAAAAGAAAAAGAGATCGTATACTCCAAAACGATACTGGATTGAACCTATATTTAAAGAAAAAAATTTACATGGATTTTACAATAAGATTACTGTGTTACAACTTGAAGATTTACGATTTTAAAAATTACTTTAGAATGTCTTCAACTCAATTTGAAGAACTTTTGAGTATTATTGGTCCTTATATTTACAAGATACATAAGAGCAGCTTCATTATTTAAACATGTTTTCTTACAATATCCACATTTTACGAGAAAATTCTAAAATTATTAATTCAATCATGTACAACCTCAAAAATTTTTTCATGCATTCTCATATTGTATTAAACAGATATTCAAAGTATTACTTCATGTTTAATAACCCACATAGCACGTAATATTGCAGTGATATCATAGCAATATCACTTTTACATTGCAATATTACAAATGAAATATTGCAGAAATATCACGAAATATTACTGTGATATCACAGTAATATCAAAATGTCCGCGAAAACGCATCACAGTAATATTACTGTGATATTTCATAGTAATATTACTGTGATATTTCACAATATTTCTGTGATGTTTATGTGATATTTAAATAATATTGCAAAAAATTAAATAAATAAATTATTTCAATTTATTTTATTTTTATTGTTATTCTTAATATTATTTTCATATCGTCACATGTAATATATATTAAACATAAAAAAAAAAATTATATTTATTAAAACAGAATACAATAATGTAAACGTAATAAATGTTTAATTTACAAAAAAAATCTCTTGTATCCTTTTTCATTTTTGTTAAAAAAGATTCAATTTGAATTATAATTTTAATTTATGTTCAAGATTAAATAACAATACAAAATATTATTTACATGTAAAAATATAAAATTTTATATGGAACAGCGTTCCACACGTGCCCCTTAAAAAAAAAAATTTATAAACTTGTTTCAATAAACTGATTACTGATCAGTAACTGACAAAATATAATCAGTTACTGATCAGTAATCAGTTTATTGAAACATGTTTATCAACTTTTTTTTCAAGGGACGTTACATTGGAAAAAAATTAGAACAAGTATTAGTTTCCAAATTACAACAAGCAACAATTTTCTTTAAAATCTCACTGAAGTGTGAGCTAGTGAGTCGTGGTGAGTCGGCCCGGTCGGCCGCAGTGGCGTCTAGATATAACACCTGAGGCTGCACTTGACTCACGAGAAGGTCTCCAGAGGCGCGGCCACCTAGCGGTGGTGCCAGCACTCACTTGTTTGCGTGGAGTCTTATACACACGGCGGGACCGCATAGCGGCTGTGTACGCGCTCGCTTGTTTCATCGTATGTTGTGACGGTCGGTGACCGAGCCGCAACATTATATACATACATATAATCAATGAACATTGTAAAATTCTTAATTAATGATAGAATATATATAATCATATTTTTTAATAGAGTTGAAAAAAAAGTGAAATCTAAAGAAAAATTTGTTGGAAATTTAATATTTTAATTAACTTGAAAAACCTTTTACTGTGGTGTATAATAGTCTAATCAATATTAATGAATAAACTATTTCACAAAATAATGTATCGAGCAGTAAATATTAAATGACGTAAAAAAGTATATTTTTTTTAAAAAATTCTTAATATACTTTAAAAAATTTATTGCCAAGTGAATAATAAATGTGTATTAACAAAACTTTTTGTAAACATTTTTTTTTTTAAAATTTCCCCATGATAAAAATTTTTAAAAATTAAAATCAATTTTGTGCTCCTGTAAAAATTATAAATGACAATAAGATAAATACAAAGGTTTTTCTGTAATTTTTTAATAAAATCATTATTGATCGAGTTGTAAAGCAACAATTAAATTGATAAATTGCATAGAAGAGCGTACATTATAGTTTATACATATATACAGTTTAAGGACTAAACTAAGTAAATATCTAAACTAATAATAAAGTTAATTAATTTTTTTTCTTTAAAATTTACTTTTATTCCACGAAAGGGCAAAGACCTAATTATTTTTTTTTGTAAGTTGATTTCCTCTATAGGATACCGAAATTACCAAGAATATTAAGGATACTAAAAATATCGAAATTAATCAAAGAGATAGTGACGTTGCATTAATAAGACATAATAAAAAAGTGGTTTGACATTACCTTGTTCTTTGAAATTAAATATTGTAACAATATATTGCAATGATATCATTGGAATATTTTAATGTTATTATCACTGTGTAATATCACAATAATATTTCTGTGATATTTCTGTGATATCAGTGGAATATTTCAATGTCATTATCACTGTGTAATATCACAGTAATATTTCTGTGATATTTCACAGTAATATGTAATATTTCTGTGATATTGCAATGATTCTGTGATATCACAGAAATATTACGTGCTATGTGGGAATTTACCTCCCTTTCTTTGCTGTGCATGATGAAACCGGAGCAAAAAAAAATTTTCAACTAAAAAATTGCACAAATGAATTTTTTATAAATTGAATTTATATCAATCAAGGGATCTCCAATAACTCCGTCAACTACTGCCGACGCTGGACGCTGGAAAGTTGGTTAGGAACGAACATTTTAGCGTCATCCATAGATAAAATTACATAGAGTGAACATAAACAAAACAAGTGTTGAGCGTTTCAGCGTCGTATGAAAAGGCACCTTAAGGGAAATAGACTAACGCACTTTGTCAAACGCACTCATCTGTCCTTGTTTTTTTTTTACTTCAGCGCCTCTAATGCAAGATCTTTGAACTACAATGAACCCAATTTCTGCTCTTTGCATCAATACACGTGCAAATTACATAAACAATTTTCAGACATCCATTTCTCTCATACTAGAGCTTCTAGAACCATTCTGCAAACGTCGTATTGTTCTTTTATTTAATTCATACGCAGTAAACTACTTATTTTATACATACAAAGTCTAAAACTTTTATACAGGGCACATGTTGTCACGAGTCGGCTGCAGAAGCTGATAATTAAGGAGATGCTAAAGTCGTTCTTTTTTACCGACCAAACGTTAATTTTCGGGCATGCCGTTTTTCTAATTGCATTTACAGATTTAAAAATCCTTTTCCACAGTTAAAGTATAGACAGTAATGTATAATGGACGCTATATAAAGATAATGAAAACGAAAAAAATTGGAAAATTATTCTCAATTTTTTTTGTTTTCCTTATCCTTATATAGCGTCCATTATACATTACTGTCTATACTTTAACTGTGGAAAAAGGTTTTTAAATCTGTAAATGCAATTAGAAGAACGGCATGCCCGAAAATTAACATTCGGTCGGTAAAAAAGGACGACTTTAGCATCATCTTAAACTATAATTTTTTAATTTACTTTCTTTTTTTGTACTAAATTATAGTTTTCCGTGTATGTTTTTATTACTACTTTAATTGTGGAGAAGGATTTTGCGATCTATAAAGCCAGTTAAGAGAAATGCCTGTCCAAAAATATGCGCGTATAGAGATCGGTCCAGCATCGCCTTAACACATTGAATAATATTATACTTATTTGCCAATGTTAAATAAAGATACAAAATAATTCACTGTATCAATTTTGTTTTTTGTTGGAAAATATTCTTAATAATATTCTTTTAATTGTAATCAAATCTACGATACTATTGATTTGAACTGAATAATTATATCAATTTATATAAATATGTAAATTTATAAAAAATGTAAATCTAAGTTAATAAAAAAATACTTTCATATCTTTTTTGAGTAAGATTTGTATTGAATAAATTTCATTTCGAAGTAGAAGCAGGTTATATGTCAACATTTCAAACATTGATATAATACATATAATATTTATTTTTAATTTATGTTTTTCTTATACTCGAATCACGACTACTCGAATTACGACTATCTCGGATTGCAATGTTAGAGGTAAAAAAGTACACAGTTCATACAAAATATTAAACACAAATGTTTATCTATAAAACATTGCTAGAATAAAATTATAATATATACCGAAAAATATTGGGGGGGGGGGAATTGCACATTATTTATTTTTATATGTTATTAATTTGACAGTTGTCATAACTGTGAACATATAGTTATCTCGTTTATATTATCTCGTTTATGTGTAATTCATTTTCAGATTATATGTTTTTTTTAATTAACAAAAAGAATTGAGTTTTCAATATATTTTACAAGTCATTTCTATCAACTGTTAGTATTGTTTTATTGAAACATATTTCAATATATTTTACAAAAATTGTATATTTTTTGGTTTTTTATTTCACAATATGGTATAATTTTGCTATTTAGTAATTATCTCAGATGTAAAAAAACCTTAAATATTATATATTGCAAAAGTATACATATATATATATATGTATATAAATTAATTATCTAAGAAAATGCAATATTAAACTTTATTTGTTAAATATTACTACATATAAATCTCGTGTAGAGGTCACGAGAACAGAGGTTCAAATAATGGCGCTTAACGATTTGGCAGCCATCTTAGGAGGACTATTTCTGTTTCACAGGTTACTAGAAAGCTTCCTTCCTGATATTCTTACTTCTTTGATCGAAACCCTCCCAACACTTTATGCTGATATATGTATATAACTGGTAGATCAGGTCAATATAACCCACATAGCACGTAATATTGCAGTGATATCATAGCAATATCACTTTTACATTGCAATATTATAAATGAAATATTGCAGAAATATCACGAAATATTACTGTGATATCACAGTAATATCAAAATGTCCGCGAAAACGAATCACAGTAATATTACTGTGATATTTCATAGTAATATTACTGTGATATTTCACAATATTTCTGTGATGTTTATGTGATATTTAAATAATATTGCAAAAAATTAAATAAATAAATTATTTCAATTTATTTTATTTTTATTGTTATTCTTAATATTATTTTCATATCGTTACATGTAATATATATTAAACATAAAAAAAATAATTATATTTATTAAAACAAAATACAATAATGTAAACGTAATAAATGTTTAATTTACAAAAAAAATCTCTTGTATCCTTTTTCATTTTTGTTAAAAAAGATTCAATTTGAATTATAATTTTAATTTATGTTCAAGATTAAATAACAATACAAAATATTATTTACATGTAAAAATATAAAATTTTATATGGAACAGCATTCCACACGTACCCCTTAAAAAAAAATTGATAAACTTGTTTCAATAAACTGATTACTGATCAGTAACTGACAAAATATAATCAGTTACTGATCAGTAATCAGTTTATTGAAACAAGTTTATCAACTTTTTTTTCAAGGGACGTTACATTGGAAAAAAATTAGAACAAGTATTCGTTTCCAAATTACAAGAAGCAACAATTTTCTTTAAAATCTCACTGAAGTGTGAGCTAGTGAGTGAGTCGGTCCGGTCGGCCGCAGTGGCGTCTAGATATAACACCTGAGGCTGCACTTGACTCACGAGAAAATCTCCAGCGGCGCGGCTACCTAGCGGTGGTGCCAGCACTCACTTGTTTGCGTGGAGTCTTATACACACGGCGGGACCGCATAGCGGCTGTGTACGCGCTCGCTTGTTTCGTCGTATGTTGTGACGGTCGGTGACCGAGCCGCAACATTATATACATACATATAATTAATGAACATTGTAAAATACCTAATTAATGATAGAATATATATAATCATATTTTTTAATAGAGTTGAAAAAAAAGTGAAATCTAAAGAAAAATTTGTTGGAAATTTAATATTTTAATTAACTTGAAAAACCTTTTACTGTGGTGTATAATAGTCTAATCAATATTAATGAATAAACTATTTCACAAAATAATGTACCGAGCAGTAAATATTAAATGACGTAAAAATGTATATTTTTTTAAAAACTTCTTAATATACTTTGAAATATTTATTGCCAAGTGAATAATAAATGTGTATTAACAAAACTTTTTGTAAACATTTTTTTTTAAATTCCTCATGATAAAAATGTTTAAAAATTAAAATCAATTTTGTGCTCCTGTAAAAATTATAAATGACAATAAGATAAATACAAAGGTTTTTCTGTAATTTTTTAATAAAATCATTATTGATCGAGTTGTAAAGCAACAATTAAATTGATAGATTACATAGAAGAGCGTACATTATAGTTTATACATATATACAGTTTAAGGAATAAACTAAGTAAATATCTGAACTAATAATAAAGTTAATTAATTTTTTTTCTTAACATTTACTTTTATTCCACGAAAGGGGAAAGACATAATTATTTTATTTGTAAGTTGATTTCTTCTACAGGATACCGAAATTACCAAGAATATTAAGGATACTAAAAATATCGAAATTAATCAAAGAGATAGTGACGTTGCATTAATAAGACATAATAAAAACGTGGTTTGACATTACCTTGTTCTTTGAAATTAAATAT
>NW_024105321.1:0-8054 GCF_016802725.1 Solenopsis invicta
TTAAGGCGATGCTGGAGTGACGGCCGAACTCCGACGGTCCTGCGCCATCTACTAAGTGGAACTAAAAATGTCGATAATATCGATATTTTTAGATCCATTATCATTTGAGTTCTGCACTCATCCTTGTCTTTTCAACAAACGAAACTGCCCAACTCAGTACCGTATATTTCGACAGGCACGCTCGGGCCGTTTTGTAGGCGGATGAGTTTATGCGAAACATTTTTTGTCCGACCTGTTGGGTTTCTGCTGTTGAATAAGGACGTAATGTGTTGGCAATATACATTGCACTTTGACACTACGCTATCTCTTTTCGCTGCATGTAACAAAAAGAGATTGACGTTAGTCAGACTAAATGTTTAGCACATTTATTGCCATTTCATTAGAAAATGATGTATATAATACATAATACTAAAATTATATTTTCATGTCAAACATGAATATGGCAATATTTTGTAGGCAATATGGAATGAATCCTTCATTCCCATCGCCCATTTTTATGAAACGCAAAAATTTTTCATAGTTTCTCTATTCTCGTTTGCTTATGTTTGCCTATAAGATAGGCAAATACAAACTTAAAATAGTCAGCCCACGATAAACGCCTCTGATATCTAATTAATAATAGTCAGCACACGGCAAACGCCTCTGATATTTCATTAATAATAGTCAGCCCACGGTAAACGCCTCTGATAATTAATTAAAAATAATCAGCCCACGGTAAACGCCTCTGATATTTAATTAATAATAGTCAGCACACGATAAACGCCTCTGATAATTAATTAAAAATAATCAGCCCACGGTAAACGCCTCTGATATTTAATTAATAATAGTCAGCACACGATAAACGCCTCTGATAATTAATTAAAAATAATCAGCCCACGGTAAACGCCTCTGATATTTAATTAATAATAGTCAGCACACGATAAACGCCTCTGATAATTAATTAAAAATAATCAGCCCACGATAAACGCCTCTGATATTTAATTAATAATAGTCAGCACACGATAAACGCCTCTGATAATTAATTAACCTTTCAAGATGGTATATATGTGTACCTGGTACACATGTGTACCTGGAAAGAGTTGATAGTCAGCTCACGATAAACGCCTCTGACAGTAAATGATTAATAAAAGTACAGCTTACCACTGTAAACAGTCTGTGATGACAGAAACCTTTCGACATTATATTGTCATTATAGGTATCCTACACCTCTGCATTATATCCTCTTTTGGACAGGGACAGGTTAGGTTAGGTTGACGACATTTAAACACACACTAAAATGTTTATGTCAACTATAACTTCACCGTAATTTTGCGCCCCATCACTTTCCTTCCCTCTCTCCGATCTCCGCAGTGATACCGAGACATGTGCGTGCGCGCGTTTCTCCCGCGACCGCGCGCTCGCCTGGCCACGAAACATGTCGCGCTGACCGAATCGTCGCGCGCGCCGTGTCACGCCTCGGCTCGTTTCGAAGATCATGCACTAGAGCTAGTCTTTCCCTCTCACTCCCTCCGCTCGCTCGCGCGCGATAATGTCGATGGACCGAGCGCTCCAGAATTCTTTTCGATGTCGGATACATGTTATATATGTGTATATATAAGTTTGCAGAAAAATATACAAATTTACATGTTATATTAGAAATTAAACATTATAGCAAATCATTTAATCTTTCAATAGCATATAAACAATTTCTATATTATAAAAAAATTTTTTAAATAGTTAAAAAAAAATCATGAATTTTATTTATTAATTAAAATTATGTGACAAATTATAATAAAAATACGAAATTACTTTTATGTCAAAGACACAATTTTAAATCGATAGTTAATAATTTTAGTTTTTCAATATTATAATAGCCTCGGAATATATTATTGTTTAATGCTATAGGAAAAGAAATTGGTGTGCTATGAAACATTTATATTTTTAATATATTTTATAATTTCATTACATTTTTAATATTAAAATAAAAAAAATTTTAAACTATAATAATAATTTAATATTTATAGTATTCATAACGCAATGTAATAATGTTTATTAGTATTGTTCATTAATAACTCTTGTCCTGTAGACCATCTTTCGTCCTTTCATATGTAAAATGTGAAAATAATAATAAATATTATTACGTTTTATTATAATCACTATATATGTGTATCAATATACATATATACTTGTGTGTACTTTACATTATTATGTTCTGAACCCTCTGAAAACTAAAATAAAATTTACATTTTAATGTATTAACGTTTAAATTTTTTAAACATATTTTTCAAGATAAATATTTTTTTAAAGATAAATATTTTTTTTAAACATAAATATTATGTACGCTAAAATTGCCTCCATTCATTAAACATTACAATTCACGGAGTCTTCACTCTCATTTATACTTTACATTTTACAGAACTTTTTATTTTTGGGACATTATATGGGTTAAAATTTTAATTAAGAGCTTTAGTAATAAAAGAAAGGTAGCCAATTCAACATTTTATGATTAGAAACTTAGTAATGTACAAAAATTTCCTCACAGGTAAGCACACAGAGCGTTAGAATCACGACAATGTTCAGAATTATTTATATATGAAAGTTATCGTTCCCAGTCAAAAAAGTGAAATTTTAAACCAGAAAGATCAGGAAAGAAACAACAGGTTTATCAGCAAGAACCCGCCACTACAAATAACTTTTAATTTATCTATTCGCCATTGGAGCTTTGTTTCATGAGTTATTCAGCTCTAAAGTCTGTTACGATAAGCTTTGTGGGAAGTGAAAACTCATTATATATGGGAAAACACATCTTATCATGTTCAGATTATAAAAAAACCAATTACTGCATGAATATTAATCAAAAAATCCGTGTAGCATCATAAAATAAAATAGTAATTTGTTTAACGAAGTAGAGCTTTCTAGCTATAAAATGCTTTTTTCAGAATTTCATTATCATCATTTTTTACAAAGTTTTACACTTGAAATATTTGTCTATTTTTCGGAATCAGAATAATGTTTGATCAATTTTGTTGTTATGAAGTGTATAATGATAATTATCTTATTTGCTATTTAATTTTTAATAATAATAATTTGTTTATTTAGGTATTGGTATATTATTTTTTTAATATTATATGCTATTTGGATTATATATATATTTGTTTTGTTTATAATTTTCTAGAATTATATAGTTCTTGGTAACTTGACTATCGTTTTCTCTTCTCGAATTAGTAGCAATGGTACTGAAATTAAAGTTTGTATGTTTTGGGAACACAACTGACTGAGAAATCTATTTGTTTTTGACACCTTTGACATCCGGTGACAAAATTTGTATGTGGTGTAAAGCTGATTTAAATGATTCTATAGCTTGTGGTCACTTCACTAGTGTTTTTATTCTACATTTAGTGGTAATAAAGCTTATTTAAAATTCTGTATGTGTTGGAAACACGGGTTATTGACAAAATTGAATGTCTATTTTAGCCATGTGATACTCATCAATCACTAAATTGAAATTTCAATGTTTTATTAATTTTTTAATAATAATACGCTTTGTATCAGCTTGACTATCGTTTTCTTTTCTAGTCTTAGTGGTAATTATGCCAGAATAAAAGTCTGTACACGTTGGGAATGCTAATAGCTGAGAAATATGCCATAACATTAAAATTTCAATTTAGTGATCGACGAGTGTCACATGTCTAAAATAGACAATCAATTTTCTCAACAACCCGTGTTCCCAACACATACAGAATTTTTAGTAAGCTTTATTACCACTGAATCTAGAATAAAAACACTAGTGGTGTGACCTCAAGCTACAGAATCATTTAAATCAGCTTTACACCACATATAAATTTTGGCACCTTTTAAAAACAGACAGTCAGATTTCTCAGCCAGTTGTGTTCCCAAGACATACAAACTTTAATTCCAGTACCATTGCTACTAATTCGAGAAGAGAAAACAATAGTCGAGTTACCAAGAACTATATAATTCTAGAAAATTAAGTTAATGTTCAATTCTAATTTTTTGACCAATGAATGTCAAAAAGTCTAAAATAGACAGCAAGTTTTCTCAGTGATACGTGTTCCCAAGTCATATAGATTTTGACGCAAGCTTTATTAGCACTAGTACTAGAAAGAAAAACGAGATACAGGCAATTGGAAAGTAAATTACGAAAAATAGCTTCAAAAAGACTTGTGGTAGTCATGGTAGAATTGACAGTAGTAGCGACAAGATATAAATTGAATTAACGTACAACCAAGACTCAGAACTGACAGAAAAGTACAATAAAACTACAAATTGATAATTAATTCAATGAATAACGAATCATATACCTTATATATGTATGACAATAACCAAAATTAATAAGACCGACTAACAATTATCCAATATCCAATATTATCCTATAACAAATATATATATATATATATATTCCAAATAGCATATAATATTAAAAAAGTAATATACCACTACCTAAATAAACAAATTATTATTATTAAAAATTAAATAGCAAATAAGATAATTATCATTATATATTTCATAACAACAAAATTGATCAAACATTATTCTGATTCCGAAAAATAGACAAATATTTCAAGTGTAAAACTTTGTAAAAAATGATGATAATGAAATTCTGAAAAAAGCATAGCTAGAAAGCTCTACTTCGTTAAACAAATTACTATTTTATTTTACGATGCTACACGAATTTACATTTTTGAAAAGGATATTTTTTAAAAGGAAAGGAAGCAGGAAAGCGCGACACAGATATAGAGATTAAAATAAATAAAATATAAATTATTTAGATGATTATTTATAAAATATTTTAAAGATTTTAATTAGAAATTAAATGTATAATAAATTATGCTATACAAATATATATTTGTCTAGCATTTATTTCATTTAACTATCAGTCAAAACTTTACACATTTTTATGTATCATATGAGAGTAATTATTAATCATTTATATTACTAAGTAGTCAAATCCCTACCTATTTTAAATTATTTTCATTTGGTATTTTTATTTATTAATTTTTAGTAACTAGTCATTTGAAAACACCTTTAAAATACTTCTTGAATAGTAAAAAATAACACAAATAAAATTTGCGCCGAACACGTTATGACATGTCTTTTTCAACATTTACCGTGCCTTTGAGATAAATCCTAAGATTTACCAAGTGAATGGTGGTAAAAGTTCGAAATGAACGATGATTACAGAACTGTTCGGACTTTTACCATTAAGTGTTGGTAAATCTTAGGTTTTACTGGAAAATCTTAGGATTTACCGTAATTCGGGCTTTTACAGTAACATATATAATTTGTAAATCATTTTTAAATATTTTATGCTAAGTACGTTATTATACCAAAATATTAGGAAGTTTAGAAATGCTTTTGTATTATCAATTAAATTAAAATTTCTCAAGAACACAAATGATATTAACATAAAACAAATGATATATTTGCCATGAAAATTTTCAATGAGTGTTTTAAGAACGTCAGAAAAAGTGTTAAATTTTTTAACTGTGTGTCCAATTTTAAGTTAATTTAATTGTAGAAGAACATTTTTGAATTTCTGGTTTTTTCAATACTACATTTTGCAAAAAAAAATTTTGTCTCGAAGAATTGAACCTGGAACCTTCAGCATAGTAATCAAGAATCATGACCGTCCAACTACAAAGGTCAATTTAGAATTTTTCTTCCATAATAGTACTATAGCTGCTAAAAGTGTTGATCTTTTTCTCAAAATGCTTGAACGAGTTCTATCACAGTAAATGTATGAATAAATATTACAATTATATCAAATTTCATAAAATCGGTGACTAAAGACAGAGTTTCTTTCGTTAACGCAATACTGAAAAATTTTCGTCGCATGGTCGGAAAATCGAGATTGGGAAAAAAAAAATATATATATATACATATAAATTGAACGTATGTTCAATATACGTACAATTATTCATGTGTGTGTGTGTGTATATATATATATATATATATATATATATATATATATATATATGTATATAAGTGAGAAACATAGAATAGTAATACGTCGCGCGCGCGTCGCAACTCGGTTCCGCAAGACGAAAATCTGAAATCGTTTCACTAAGCTATGCAGTGTTGCCGGCTTGTCCTCATTACAGGACAAGCCGGCAACACTGCAGAGAAAGCGAGAACACTCGAGACAGAAGAGGATAGTCGAGAAAGAGAGAAACCGCTTGAGAAAGAAGGAGACAGAAGAGCTCCCCACGCATCTTTCTCGCTTGACGCTGGATTAAGAGAGAAAGCATACGACGTGATCGTACAAGCAACGGCGCGCCGTTGAGTCGGAGAAGACTCTTCTGTTTCCTTCTCTCTCAAGCGTTCCCTTTCTCTCTCCAACTATCCTCTAACGTTTCGAGCTGTCTGCTTTTCTCTCGTTACAGCTGTAGATACGTAATTTCCGATCTCGATTTGCCGACCATGCGACGAAAATTTTTCAGTATTGCGTTAACGAGAGGAACTCGGTTTCCAGTCATTGATTTTATAAAATTTGATATGATTGTAATATTCATTCATACATTTACTGCGATAGAACCCGTTGTTCAAGCATTTTTGAGAAAAAGATCAAATACTTTTAGCAGCTGTAGTACCATTACGGAAGAAGAATCGTAAATTGACCTTTGTGGTTGGACGGTCATGATTCTTGACTACTATGCTGAAGGTTCCAGGTTCGATTCCTCGGGTCAAAAAATTTTTTTTGGTAAAATGTATTAAAAGAAAACCAGAAATTCAAAAATGCTCTTCTACAATAAAATTAACTTAAAATTGGACACAAGATATATGTAAAAACATATGTAAAAATTATTAAACTTTTGTTAATGTTTTTAAAACACTCATTGTAAATTTTTATGGCAAATCTATTTTTTGTGTTCTTGAGAAATTTTAATTGAATTGATAGTAGAGGAGCATTTTTAAATTTCCTAATATTGTATTCCTAATTTGTATAATAACGTATAATTCATAAAAGTATACTAAAATAACATTTTTTCGAAAGTCTATCTACAAAAGAACGATTTATTTTCTTATAGTATTATATTTTCTTATAGTATTATTTTCTTTTAGTATTATATTTTCAACGTTTTCTGGCAACAAAACATGATTTCAAGCATTTATATATACATACATGTGTGTGTGTCTGTGTGTGTTTGCGTGCGTGCGTGCGTGCGTGCGTGCGTGCGTGCGTGCGTGCGTGCGTGCGTGCGTGCGTGTGTGTAAACAAATTTCAAAGCATTCACATAGATTATAAAATGTGATTGCTTTTATTATGATACATTTTATAATCTAAGTGAATATCAATTTGAATATTTCTCTTAAAAAGAATTTAAAGGTTGCATCAAATTATTGAGAATTGCAAGTTGAAAATTAGAATTTGACCAGTCAGATAATTTGAATTTTGCGTTTTGTTTTGACTGGTTGGATTCTAATTTTCAACTCGCAATTCTCTATATCTAATGCGTAATCTAATACAGACTTTATAGCCGTTATATATTTTTATTATGATTTTACGATCAACGGCATTGTTACGCTAGATGCAAAAATTTTTCTCAGGGCACTAAAAAAGTTTTACGAGCCTGAGTAAGGTCGATAAATTAGGTCGTTGTAATGATCCAGCGATACGCTTCGCTGCAAATTCGATTACAGCGCCTCCGTCGGAATATCGAGCAACTAAACTAATGCTCTTCGCACCAACATCACGATAAAATTACATAAACAATTTTCATACACTTATATCTTTTATACTAGAGCTTCTAGGATCATTCTGCAAGCGCCGTATTATTCTTTGATTTAATTCACAATTCGCTAGCTACTTATTTTATACATACAATGTCTACAATTTTTATATGAGCACATGTTGTCACGAGTCTGCTGCAGAAACCGACAATTATATTATAATTTTTTAATCAACTTTCGTTTTTTGTATTAAATTATAGCTAGCGAACTGTGTTTTTGTCACTACTTTAATTGTGTAAAAGGATTTTGCGATCTGTTAAGCCAATTAAAAGTTATCTGTGCACAAAAATACGCACGTGTAGAGACCGGTCCAGCATCGCCTT
>NW_024105322.1:0-19814 GCF_016802725.1 Solenopsis invicta
ATTACAAATACGAAATTACAAACGACTACATTAATTTTGTAGAAAAAGTATATTCTCTTTATAATAGGTGCATTTTAAAAGATTTCACATATTTTTTTTTTTTTAATAAACGTATATCATTTTTATTAAATTACACAATTTCAAAATAAGTTGCGCGCAACACACTTTTTTTACCTTTTTTTTTGAAAAGGTAATTTTGTACTGATATCACACGTTTTGTAGTGTTAAGCAATATGTAATTTCTTTTTTTTTCTTTCGTGCCTAATCGTGTCTTTTTAATAAGACACGATTTACACTGTTACTTAGGTTTTAGCGAATCGAATACATACCAATTGGGTTAGAGTAGGAAAATTTTTCATTGAAAATATAAAGTACGAAGTAGTACTACTTGGATTTTGTAAAATTAAATTAGCATAAAAAATTATTTCTGTTAAAATACAAAAATAATATCACTTGGGTTTAGAAGAAAAATAAAGATAAAGTGCACGCACATGCATACTTGGTGCTTTCCTTTACCTTTTTTTTAAAAAGGTAATTTTATACTGATATCATGCGTTTTGCAGTGTCAAGCAATTTGTATTTTTTTGTAATAAAAGACATGATTTCAACTTGGCAAAATTGTAAGAAAAAAAAATGGAATAAAATGTAATATTGTAATTCACAAAGATATATTAAAGTTCAAGATATTACGACATGGGCTGGCATAGTAAGTTTTTCAATTAACACAGAGATAGTACCAGTTGCAGAAAAAAAATGGTTTTTAGGTGCGCGCTACATGCACTTAGTGCCTTTTCTTACCTTTTTTTTTAAAACGGTAATTTTGTACTGATTATTCTTAACCGGGCGGAAAACGGATTAAAGGATTGTTCGCACCGGAATTGCCGTGACGGAATGGTCAGTTGCGTTAGGTGACAACTACTATTCAGGTTAAATGAAGGTGCATGACATGATTGATTGAATATAGCTAATATAATATAATAGCGAACGCCTCTCTGTGTCGAAAATATGTACTGGACAAGAAAATCTTGGCGACGATGACGTTTCTTAAATGTAAAAATTGAGATTTGGACTTTGCGTTGCGATATCTCCTTTCGTAGGGCACGGGGAGGAAAAATAAAAACCCTTTTATTATACAAGTCGGGGCCAAGCTATCGTTTGAGACTACTCAGAACTTGATCGGTTCAACCGTTACTGAGATCTGATAATCTCGCATGCTTGGAACTCGCTGACTCGCGTAAAAGAGGGTCGGTCTGCGACTCGTTTCTCCTACACAGGCGCGAGTCGCGACCGCGCCTCTAGATATTATGTATTGTATTTATACACATTATTTTTTCTAAGCAGCATTCTATTTAAATAACAAAATTTAATAGAAACTTTTTCCCTACAATTTTCTTAACATTTCTTTCTTTAACCAATATAAGGGCTCTGTAGTACCACTAAAACTATGCGTTGATGAGGCTATGTAGCATTGCTCAAATACGCGTGCGTGAGAAAAATCTTTCCATCTCCCATCACTGATCTTGGGCTGAGTCAACACATGATTTCAACGCAATTAACGTTGCCTAGGTCAGTTTTATTTGCACGTTGCGACTGCTTGGATCGAGCGCGCAATCTGTCACGCGATTAAATCGGAGTGAAATTTATGTGAATAAATCAATATTATTTTTTAGTCTTTTCTTCGTTTGTAATCACACGAGACAAGAGATCGCAAATTATTTTTCTAATATCGTCTGTTCTTACCCAAGATAGCACAAAATATTTATAAAATATTAACTAATTGTAAGTATTTATAATATATTTTTAATATTTTACAAACAATTATCATAAAATATTTAATAAACGTTTTAATAGTTTTAGATTTGACAAATCATAAATGTTTATCAAAAACGTTTCAAAAATATTTATAACAAATATTGTGATATTTTTAAAATATTTATTAATCATTATAATTGAGATTTATAAAATTTTACTTTTTCTTATTAAATTTATATACAATTTTTTGATGTTAAAAATTATATCAGCAAACAATATTTATTGTTGTGTATTTTAAATACTTAAAAAAACATTGTCTGCTGAGTGGGAATAGAAGAATAAAACTGAAAATTATGAATTAATTTTAACTTAATTTATTAATTAATATACGGGTACATATATCTTTATAAGAGGCATCAAAATCAAAGTAATCAGTTTGGTTCGATCGGGAATTAAGAAATGCAAGATAATTATTTATATAACATTTTTAACATTTAACTATTAAATCGGAAAACAAATTCCGTTTTTTATACTTACTTTTTTGTTCTTTTTTCAATTTAATTGTGGAATTACTCAGCCAAACGATTATACTCGATTTTATGTTATTTCCTGTGGCTGATGGCATATGCATTTGCGCAACGCCTGTAAAAAGTAAAAAAAATACGTATGTATTTACGTGAATCTGTACAAGTCAAAGACAGACGTGTTTTTATATTTACGTTCCTGAAAAAACGTTTACATATTTACAATTACTTACAATATGTACAGATGTTGAACATTAAATTTATAAATTTTCAATTTTCTGTTGTCCTTCGTAACTGCATTTTGTGTTGCGATACAATTACTGATTGTTGTATTTAATATGTTAAACACGTGAGATCGTACATCAAGACTTTTTTTTTTACCCAAAGTGTTAAAGCTCAAATTTTTAATTTAAGAGAAATATATAGTGTTAAATAAAATTCCTTACAATTAGAGTAGTATATGGTTAGCCATGGGGCGTCAAAACAAATGACGTCACTGGCGCCAGTCTTATCAGTGAAATGGTGGGGGTAGGGAGACGCGCTAGCAGTAAAAGGGCCAAGTGGAGGGGAGGGTCTGACGAAATTTGGAGCGGGGCGTGGAGGACCTGACGATATCAGGACCGGGGGGAGGGGCGGGGAAGACCTGACGATATCAGGAGCGTTTTTATTGGGAAGTAAAGGGGATGACTCCGGGAGGAATTAGAGTGTGCTTATTGGTTTCCCCCACGGCTGCCCCAGGAGCGGATTGGTTGAAAAACAGGTATTTTGGGAAAAATTTAGCAGCAAATTGCGGAACGGGTAAAAAAGGCCTGAGAAGTCGAAAGGTCTTATCTGAAAATTACGATAGAAAGGACGGAAGCGCCTTTACGATATACATATGCTTTCAAAGGTATGGTACGTTTAGAAAAGATAATTATCAAAAGGAAGCACTTTACGATTTTAGCGTTACTACGTACAGGAGATAGAGTCTTGGCATTAGGTAGGTCGAGTGAAAAAATAATTCGGTTTTTAAAGTTACAAAAGAGTATTTATTGAAACATTCAACTTTTTTCATACATCTACGAGTATATTCTTACATTTTTAAGTTACATGATTGAATGGGGTAGCATACAGATGGTTTCATCATGCATTTTCTTTTATTATAAAGAAAAAATTTGTGAAATAATTCTGCGATTAGTCGATCGTTGTATGTGTGTTCGACAGAAAATAAATTGAGAAATTGATTAAGATTATAGCCGTTACACATGAAATATAAAAACACAGCAGTATTGCCCACAAGTTTGGGAAAGCGCTCCTTGTAACTGTGTGGTGTTCCATTGATGCGTGATAGAGTTTCGTCGCAATCGCAGGAGAAATCTAGAATCCGAGGGAGGTAATCCGTAGCTATCGAAATATGTTCCATTTCCAAGTTTGTCGATGTAAAAGGCGACCCAATGTTGGCCAGGTTGATTGTGATCATCCGTGTTGGCAACGATGGCGGTCGACCTCGTCCACACCTTCGGTAGCTTGTCGGCTGGATAGACTCCCGTGTATTCTGCGTTCAATTGGCGCAGCGCATGTAAAATTTCGAGGGAATTCATACGTCGGCAGTGGGATTATTTTCTCGTCTTCGGCTATAGCCGACGCTGTTTTGAATGTTATTTCTTCTTCTTCTTCTTCTTCTTCGCTGTCGTTTTCGTCGGAACGAAGACTGCTCGAGCTACTACTATTTTGCTCGATTAACCAGTGTTTCAATTTGTAAGCATTGCGCAACGCGCAGTGAAAATTTGCTTTTGCGCGAAATCCGTGATACGTGCATCGATGACCACTCTCCTCGACATCGGGTAAATTTTTGAAGGCTGGAGAAACGCCTTCCAGATTATATACGTTTCTGGATAGCAGATTGCGTAGGTAACGCGCCTTTTCGTGTCCCCTGCTATAGATGTAGCGTGCTTGTCGAGTAATTTCTCGTAGATGTTGCTTGAAATATTTGAGATTAACTTCGCCGTCGAACCACTCGATGCCGTGATAATTGCGCGTAAGCCAGTTGTTTTCACGTTTCGAATTTACAGGCAACTCGTCAAACGGGCAAGGTCGTATTATAATCCATTGGCCGATGATTGGAGTGTTGACAGCGACAACCGCGACTTCTTTCGGAATAAATTGTTCCTCAGCATCGCGAAAACCTTGAATGTCGATGACTATGTCCATAGTTTTATACTTTACGCAAGCTTTCTTAATCGAACCGGCTACGTCCGAGTCTCGTTCCAAACTGAATTCTCTTTTAGGTATACGGTAGTTTAATGATGGTGGTGACGATAAAGATGATGGGGAGTGAACATTTTACAGACAATGTTCTTGTTGTTGATCCATCTGTGTTATAAGAGACTATCCAGAAAAATCGACTATGACTTGCCGAGATGAATCGATTTCTAGAACATTATCGAACTCGGCATACACGATGCAATTAACGGTCGCGGTAAGTGCCTTTTCAAATCTCACTTCTAGTCGTAAGCTTCCATGTTTCACGAGATTCCAATGCCCAGCACAATTAGCCGATAGATCGGGTGTAAGATCAAAAGCGAAGAGGCAATATCCGTTAGAGTAATCGTCTCTGCTTATAGAATTTCCCTCGTTCAAAAAATGTATGCCTGTTCCGGAAAAGAGAGTGTGATACGCTTCGATGTAGAGCGGTTCGTCTTTCTTAAAGCTCGGCTGTAACGGTCTACTTGGAATCTGCATTCCGTCAGCGTAAAGCGAAAGGAAATTTATGCCGTAATTCTTAAAGTTAAACGGGTTTAATTTTCTGTCGCCGTTAAACGCTTTGTTATCAACAAAGCCAACTATTATTCGTTTCGGTAGCTGTCCAAGTATCACATTGTCTAACGATTCTCCCACGAGACCAGAGTGTATCGTGAACGTTTTAACTTCGACTCTCGTAAGGGGATACTTGGCAGTGGTTTTACTCAGCATTCTCGCATGCGCTAGTAATACTCCGGGAGTTATTTTTGCTCTTCTTACAAGTAGACTAGCGTCTAGAATGCGGATTTTGACGTGGAATTTGTTTCCATTAGACAAAACGAATCTTTGGAACGTACGAGTCTCATTCTAACTTCCACTCCGTTAATTAAGAATTTATCCTGATTAAAAACGTCGCAGTGAAGATGTCCTATGAGATCCAACGCGCGTCCTCCTTGAATGTAACGAGCGCGTCTTACGAGAGCCTGATTCGTTGGCGAATCTACCGGCTCGTCCATGAAACCGGGAGTATCCGTGTCCCACAGACAAGAGGTGAGATGGGAAGTTTTTGCGGGTGAAGCATAATTTAATAACGCCTCGATGTATGCGCGGTAAGCGTAAGCGTTGTTTGGAGGTGACACGAGTTTTTGATTGAAATACACGTCGATTTGATTGAACATGGAATGCAGCAGTTGATTTACAGGGCCTACTTTGGGCGCTGCGGCGGCGGTGCCGGTATTTGTTCCCGTTTCTACACGTATACGGAGACTTAGCATAGTGTGCGTGAGATCCAGGTAGTCTTCTCCATGACCGGGTATAACAAATTCTATTGGTGCGTCGTCTGCGAGCGATGTTACGGGCTTGTAATAAATCCATTGAGCACTCTCGATACTAGTCTGGGTAGGCGGTAAAGCGAAGAGATCGAGTTCACTCTTCAAACACTCGCTCGAATGGGTATGAAGGAAAGACATACTTATCACGACGCACTATGGCTAACGCAAATTCGTGCGTGGATTACGAGAATATGTCGGATACACTGCGCTTCTTGCTGTTGCGGCGTTTCGTGCGGATGACTTTTTAGTTTTTCGAGTTGTTCCGTGACTTTTCTTTTCTTCGATTTTTTAGCGCCTTTTCTGCGTACACTTTTTCGATTTTCTTTTGACTGAACGATTACGTTTACAAAGCGACGTTCTCTTAGCGATGCGAGGATCGTGGTAACCGTGAGGAAACTGAAGCATCGGAGTTGTTACGGATACTTTATATCCCGATCCTTTCATCAAGTCTTTTATTTTTTCTGTGGCTTTTCTTTTGAGGTTTTTCCCCGATTCCGCGAAGCGATTTTTGAATGCCTCATTCAACGGGGTATGGTTCTCGACATCCTCCATTACGTTGATGCCCGCGCGTAAAGCCTCCTTACCGACAGCTCGCGCACCCTCTTTAGATAAGGTAAAATTTTTCTAAATAATCCACCGAGAAAACTTCCGATACCATGTCCGCGTTGATAGGGCGAGCCGACAAAAACCCGTGGAATTCCCCCACCCTTCCGTTGGCACCTCCGCTTTGCGCCTCGTAATATTCCTCATAGTCCATGGTGAAATTGATTTTCTCTCTTTGTTTATCGCAGACTTACGTTTATTTCAACTGTATTCTTATATAAATTATCGAGCACGTCTGAAGTTCAATGTCACTGTCAAGGTTCCCGATTCAAATGGTATTTTTTCCGAGCTGATCTCTTATATCTATTTCGATTCTGCGGAAACGCGTTTGTCGCAACGGAATATAAAATGGAAAAGAGAAATGTTTCACCTGATTCGTTCCGTACGCGTAATTACTTTCGCGTGACTCGACCGGGACTATTCGGAGAAGCGGAGTTTGTACATCACCGGTTATATAAGATTCACAAATATCACAATAAACGAACAGCTTATCTGGAATACCACGCCACAGGCTACAGGGCTCTTTACTCTGATAATAATAAATTCGATTACCGTTTTCCGTTTTAAATCCGAGTTTGAAAAAGTCATGCATTCACCGGAATCGTTTATCATAATCTTACGAAAGTATAAATTATCTTTAATGCCTAATTCCGTTTCGCATCCTAATATTCGAAAAGATTATCGGAAAAGTTAATATAATGATTAGCCGACATTTTTCCACGTCGCAGCTAAGTCCTATTTCGAGTTTACCACCCTCTTTTTGTATTTCGAAAACAAAATGTGAATCTCGACACGCTTCATTAATCTCGTGGATAAGATTCTCGATAGTCTCGTAAATACCATTCTGTATTATTCTATGATGCAACACATATGATCCATTGCGTATCTCGTATATATCTTCTGTGGAAAAGAAATATTTGAGCTCATTTTCCGGAAACTGACGTACGTGAAAAAACTACAGGGAAATTGAATCTCGCTTAGTGCAACTTCCCATTCTCCATGCAATTCTACAGTTTGAGGTAACTCCGTGATGAAGGAGGAAGTAGTATTTTCCGGAAAATACTGCATACTGCTATTGCTCGGAAGAATCATGTGAAATTGGTCCGTTGCCGTCATCTCGGAGATTCGATAAACTCGAAGCTGGGATCCAAGAGTCGAATTTGCTAGGATATCCGCGCCAGCTAACTAGCAGTTGCTTATTAGCACCACGTCCTTTACTCCTTATCACGCGATCCACAATAAATTCTTCCTCCTGCAGGTTTTCTCGATTCGAGCTAATTCTTGTTCGTAAAAGATCCCGTCTATGACCTCCCCGTTAAATCGCTTAATTCGTACACACGAGGTTTTCGCCATTCAAGAACACGATGAATTCGAAATATCTCCTCGGTCCAATTCGCCTCGTATCCTTTCTCGAAGGTGCCTTTCGCTCTACTGACGCGGACGAGATCGCCAGCATGGTATTTAGCATTCTTAATTTTGTTAACGTCTTTCCACCGTCGAGTTATATTTTCACGCGCGATACGAGCATTTTCTCTCGTTACAACCGCTGGTTGCATTTTGGTGACCGAATGACGAGTGTGATTGTACGCACGCACAATATCCTGCAAAACATCGATATATCGACGCGTATTTTTATGCGTAAAATATCGCCACATTCGTTCCTTTAACGTTCTGTTAAAGCGTTCGACGACGGCTGCTTTGATGTCGGGATTGCGCGTTACTCTAAAACGAATATGTTTTCTTCCAAAACTTTTGCGTCGCACGCCCGACAAATTCTTTACCCTTGTCAGTTTGCAAGTATATAGGTATTCGTCCTTTGCTTCTCGCGAGTACACGCTGAAAAGCTTTTGTCACGCATACGCTCGTTTTGTCACGTAATGGTTCCACCCAAACGAATTTACTGAGTACATCGATAATCACGAGAATATAAGAATATCCGTCATTATAACTTTTAAGATTTCGCACCTCAATCAAATCGCCCTCCCACACATCGTCGATATTCGTTACGTTGTAATGCAGTCGAGGAAACTTTCGGCGCAGTGGACGGTGCAGCGAGTACGCATCTTGCGATTCCAGCCAGCGAGCGACATTGTTACGTGTGAAATTCGGCTTAGCGGCACGTGTCAGATTTTCCACTGCTGAGAAGCCGGCGTAATGCGCGGGATCGTAGTATAATTTTTCAAGTTCCGACATTATCGATTATTTCTTCAGTGTATTCCAATCTAGCAAACGCCTTTTTCGCGCAGGAAGCGAATCCGCGTTTTCATAAAAGTTGTAGATGGATAGGCTTTACGAAAGTAAGGGGACAGATACAATGCGTAATCAGGGGCTCTTTCTTCTCGTTCTTGCTTCTTGCGTTTTTCCGATTGACGTTTTGTCGATCTCGTTGAATATGTTTTCGTTGCAATCGGCGTGGAACTTGACGAAGGCCGATGTTTCACATTAATCGGGAGAAAAAGCGAGGGTGCCATTTAACAGTCGCTTATTCCCTACCAGTGTCGAACGCGTGTTTAAGCTGCGTAGTAATCGAGCAAACTGAACTCTTCCTACTGGTGGTTTTACGGTTTTTCTTTCTCGCATCATGTCGTTCATCAGCTCGCTGATATTCGAATCTTTACAATGCTGCCATCTATAGTCACGACTCCATTCTCGTTCCAATTAATTCTGTCAGGCACCGCTTTATCGAGCAAATGTTTCATCAGTAAGCGAGCTTGAGCGCGATACGATTTCGGGACAGTTTCTACTATTTTTCCGGCACTTTTCAGCAATCGAAGGCTATGTTCTCTTCTTATCACGGTATTGTCGATATCGGATAAATGAGAAAGATTAGCAGAAATTTGCGATTTTGGGGATATCGTGAGAAACGAGCGTCGATTCGCCGTCGCTATTGTTGCTGATCTCCTCCAGGAGTGGTGTTTCGTTGTCGACAATTTCGGTTACGTTGGTTGCATTTTGTTTTCGCGCTTCTCGGATATAGTAAAGATACCGCCAAAGTACCTCTCTGTACATTTTCCATCTCTCATCCTCGTTACGCGGGTAAGGTGAATTAAGAATACGACTCATTTCCGCATCGAGTCGTGTCAGAAGGGTACCAGGAGTTTGTACGGAATTATTATTATTATTATTATTATCGTTTTCACCGTTCTCCGTCGTGATATTTTCCTTCGGCTCTACAGCAATCGATTTATTCTGTTGTTGCTGCTGTTGCTGCATTCTCTCAAGATTTTCTGTAGAAATTAAAACCATCTTTTTGCCCTTTCCATTGCGATTTATTCTTATGATTCCGTGCCTCCGATGATTCGAGTTAATAAGGCCGACAATATGGGTCCTATGATATAGGGTAAAAATCCGCCTCGTTGCACCAAAAGTTGTCTCTTATCCTTCCAATTTCCGCGTTTTGTCGCAATACGTCGCAGTGTCGATTTGTATTTACTCAGTCGATCTTTTCACGTCGTTTGAGCGGGACGTTTTAAGTGTATTAAAAACGCACTCGCAAATACAATGAATAAATTTATCGTCCGCGATTCGAAGAAAGATCATCCGCTGCTTATTGTTCAGATGACACAGCGCCTCGAGAAGACAAGCGTTTCTCTTTCCGATTGAACGTTTGGCGATTTTCGTCACGCTGTCCGAACTCATGTTGTCCTCCTTCGTCGCGTGAGAGAACAGCGCGACTGGCCTCCACGAGCCGCGTTACGCGATTTTTATGCAATGGAAAACGATCTACGCGGTACGTAAACGTAATGTCTAGTATCATCGGGAAAGACGCACGTACGAAATCGATATTCGTCCGGAGTCGATTGCTTCAGATCGAGCAACAAGTATCCGTGAGGTCTCGAAGTAGCGTCGTAATAAGCCTCTTCTAGAAATTTCGGATCATCGGGATAGACTTGTCGCGCTAAATGGCGAATTTGAGCGCGATCGCGAGGATTTTGAAAACCACGATGTAATTCGCGTTGAGAGATATGTCGCGTTGTCCGCGTCCCTGATGAAAAGATTCTGCGAGATAAGAATGACACTGAGATTCTTATGATGACTTCCTTTGGTAAAAAGATCCACGATCGCGTCGCTCGACGACGATTCTCTCATAAGGTCATCGATTATCACGAGTTTCGGGGTAAACGGATCGTTCGAATAATCTTCCGGGCGAGGTAATCCCTCGCGAAATTCGATTATATTTTTCTTCGTCATTGTTGTCGTCGCCACTTTAACGTCGTATCCCCGTGCTGACTCTTCTGCCTCGCTTACACTCACGTCGTATTTTAATTGTCGATAAGCTTCTTGCCACTCAGCGTAATAAAATAAAACTCTCTCGAAACTCACGTCGGACATGCTCGATAGATATTTGATAAAAGACTTTACAAAGATCGTTTTCCCACACCCGGTGGGACCGCATATAATCGATGTCCAGGGATGTTTCAACGCACATCCATTTTGCGAAATGATTGACTCGATTCCGGTGCGCTGCTTCAAAAACAAAAAGAAAAATGGCGGTCGATGCTGATAATAATACTAATCGTCGACAATATCGATATTAATAATTCGCGGAGTTGAAATTTCGAAGGCAGAGATAAGCGCATCAACGCGGCGGCGGCGGCGGCGGCGGCGTTCGCGCGCTCGCGTGAGCGTACCCCGCTGGTACGTTAGCCAACCGCGGCCAACAACGAGCTGATCCGTGCCGCGGCGCGGGGTACATACAGGCTTATCCCACTCACTTAGCGCTTAGGTCGGCATCGTTTTAATGAGCTGATAGACGATGCCGCTGGGGAGGGGGAAAATAATTCACGAAAAAGAAACAAGGGAAAAAGTACACGGGAAACAAAACAGGATTCGGATTGGAAATGTATAAGAAAATTTTTTATGAAAAATTAATTAAAATGTTTTTATTTTAGCACGTTTTTGTCCTAATTTTATATTGTAAAAATATTTACATTTTATATTTTACAATGCTAAAACTAATGAATGACTTATGATTAATACGTTTTTATAGAATTTTTACAATGATACTTATACGCTGCGGACGGAAAAATTGACGACTCGAAACTTAAATTTAAGCGAGAACAAAGCTCGAGTAAGAAAAGATGATTATTCGACAAAACCGTATGGAACCGAATAACGATTATTAATAAATCTGCGCTTTACCAATACCGCCGAACATGTTTTCCTCTCTTCTCTTGTTACAATTTCGTGAAAAGCATTGCGACGAATTGCATTAAAGCGCAGATTTATCACGGGTTCCCTTCCACGGTTTTCTTTATCTTCTCCTTCCTCTTGCCTTTCTCTTTCTAATATTAAATTTCTTATACTATGGAAATTTACAAATCTAGAATTATTATAATTTAAAGTTATTCCTTTCACTTTACAAGTTTCACGAGTGATTCCATCCGCTGTACGAACCACATACGCATAAAATTTTGGGCCTCCCGACACAAACGACTCGATGTAGCTACCGTTGCCGTAGCTCTCGAGTTCGTCCGTCATGTCGCCCAGAAAATTCCCAGTACGTGGTTCGTACTCGTTTGGATCACCACTACTCAAATATATAACAGAATCGGTATCGCAATATAATACGCGTCTATTTAACTTTTCTAAATAATCATACAATTTTAACCTAGCTTGTGCCGTCGTGTATGCCGCGATCACAACGTTGGTAATCGGAGAAGCTACGATTGCCTCTTCTCGCAGTCGCCACGAGACATACAATACCTCGTCGTTGACTGGTAATATGTCAGTTATTTCGTGCTCAGGGCTAGTGAGCAAAGTTGCGAAACGCTGAGGCGATTCTACGATCTCGGTACTAGGAAGATTCGATCGTTGGCCGAATTTTCCCCAGAAGGAATTTAAACAGAACTTCGCGACCGAGCGCAAGCCAGGATTACGTGAGATGTTGTATCTATCGAGTGTAATACCTTCGATTTCCTCATATTCACGAAAGTATCGTGCTTTACTCTCGTCATCTACACATTCGCTCGGCCATCCACTAGCTTCCAGCTTTAATTGCAAAAAGGAATTTATATATCCGGTGAACAATCCGCCCTGCCGCGTATCGCGATCGTAGCGAGCAACTTTGTATTGCCAAATTTCATTTACTTGCCTCACAAGATAACCTTTCTCGATGGCTTTACGTAATTCGCATGATACCCAAGTACCCTCGAATTCACGTTCGTCAGGATGTTCGTGAGTGCACGCGGACTGCGAGAACATTTCGCAGCAACTCCGGCACAACGCAAACAGCAATTTTCCGCGCACAAGATACGGGAGTACCGGGTGAAAGAGATTGCGCGATGGGAGTACTCGACAACGTACAAGACCTTCGATCGGGTCGAAATTATATCCTGGTCCGTCGCCGATAAACGACGAGCATTCCGCTTCGATATAGATTACAGGGTGGTCGATCGGAAAAACGCCCGTCTTTAATACGTAAGGATACAGAAAACACACGTCCACGTAACGTATTTTCTCCGCGTACCCCGCTACTTCGAGTCGAGTTACGATATTTTCCGTGCGGCCACCGAAAAACGCGTCACGCGGATCGAGAGGCGCAGATTTTAGTATAGCGTGATGTTCGAGAAAATTACGCATCTCGTTATTTGCCCTCATTTCTCGGTCGAAAGCGTACTCCCATTTTTCAATCACCTGATATCCTTGCCGGCGAAGACGCCACGTCGTTGCGATAGTTCGTTCGTAACGCGTTTCTATCGTATCGTCGCGGTTAGCAGTTGAAAGCTTTTTGTCACGATTCACTTGGAAGCAAGTAAGGCATCCGTGCCAGAAGCACCCGTGAAATTGGAGAACGAAACGCTGAGTTTCAGTCCCCAATTTTGTCTCGTAATATCCGTCTACGTGGCTACCGCCGATTAAACGCTCGCGACCTCGCCCGGCATGGTTTATGGGATGACCGAGCTCACGCTCCTTCCACACTAATCATTGTAAAGCTTTGCGCGATTGTCTATCGGCGTTTCTGTATCCGTCCGTCGGGATGATTCCTATTTCCCTCGCGAAGAAAGTTTTTCGAAAAACTTTCATACACGTGGAAGCGATAGTCGTGCATTCTTCGAAAGGACACACACCGCCGCGCTCTAAAAATATTTTTTGGAAAGCTACACAAGCACGTCGTAAAATATCTACGTCATTTCGACAATAACGTACGATCTCGCGCTGGAAGTCGAAGATGACATTTTTATTTGTCATTTCCGAATGCCATGCAAGAAATCGCTCGCGCTCATCAGGTTTCATTTGATCGGGAGAATAAAATCAAGTCTCGGGTAATGGACCGACATACGATTGATTCTCCACAGTGTTAAATAAATGCGGAAAAATGCCTTTATCTGCCGTATCCCTTAGCCCGAAAGCTTTAGGTAGATCAGATAATCGCATCGGCATATAATTAACGCTGTCGATGAATTTTGTATGACCGATCGTCATCACGATAATCTTCGTCCCGTTCAGAATTATCCGTGGCTTTTCCGTTATTAACGATTTTTCGACTAGATATTTTAAAATAAATTGCGCGTCGAACGCCTTTGCGTTGTGAGCGATACAAATAATACTTTTAAAATGTTTTGTCGGTCGTGTCACAAATTCTATAAACTGCTTTACCGGGTCGATATTAAATACAAATTCGCGCGTTCCGCACCAGCGACATCGCACCGTCATGTCGTCTATAGCCACGCAAGCAGCGCAAATTTGCTGTGCTACGCAGAGAGTCGGAACGTGTAACTTTACGTTCTCGGTTCCTTCGTACGTCTCGTCCTGCCGCGTTTCAAAATCGTAAAACACGAATGCGA
Organism: Solenopsis invicta; assembly: GCF_016802725.1. Taxonomy (NCBI): domain Eukaryota; kingdom Metazoa; phylum Arthropoda; class Insecta; order Hymenoptera; family Formicidae; genus Solenopsis; species Solenopsis invicta. The sequence continues at coordinate 14,218 of NW_024105322.1, forward strand.
CAGCTCCCTTGACTTCATTGTCGTTCTCACCCTCGAGGTCATTAGCGTTTCTTTGCGCCTCTTCACGTATCGCCGCAGCACTCGTACCCTCTCCAGGGTCTTCAGCTTCGACTCTGCGTCGAAGAGGTTGCATAAAACACAAATGATTCACGGGTTGCTGAGAACGACATATCCTACAATAGGCGCTATTACATTCGTGCCGCGAGCTTGATTTTATAAATCGCCCACAATTGTTACAAATTTTAACCGAATGGCAAACAGTTGATTTTCCTTCATAAGATTTTTCGGTACGATGACGCTCGAAACATGAATTTCCGAAGAACGTACGATTACACGTATCGCACCTGACTTTCTCCGCGTCGTGATGTTCACACGAGGGTATAGCGTAGCAGCGTGGGCATCTTTTAGAGCAACGATGCCCTCTGATGGGGCGATAACCAACGTTACACGCTACGCAATATCCACCTTGCGAACCCGCAGCGGCTTTTAAATTTAAAATGGTATTATAATGACGTCTACCCTCATAATACATAATATTTAAGCAATGATTCGGTTCGCGTTCTAGTGAGGCGAGTATCGTACGCCCATCGTAGATTAGGTTCCCCCGCGTCCGAAATCTTTAAAACCGTAAACCATTATTGCCAGATTTTCAGCGGCGAGATACCGTTGGAATTGCTGGATTTCGTAAATCCCACATCCCTCCTCCGTTATCACGATACCGGCGTTCATCGTTAATTTTAACGCTAAATCGCGTTGTAGCGAGGAACGTCGGAATCTCACGGCTTCCCACATTTCGTGACGCGGCCCCGTCCGAAGATTTCCACGTTCGCAATGGATTCGCGCGGCTACAAGTGAACGAGGAAAGCATAAATTATCGTCATTTACTATTTCCAATATCGATCGTTTGACGACATCCTCACGCGTCAATGGATTCGATACCCTTCCACGCCCCACCGGTACTGCGACATTGAAAACCCTGATGTTAAAAGTTTCCGTGACTTCAATTCCGCCGTTGCTTTGCGCTACCGAACTTACGAGTTCCCATATGTCCTTGTAAGTCAAGTCGCGCGCCGGGCGAAACGACAATCCCGCCGATCCGAGCGTCAAACTTTCGGAATTGAAAGATAGTCCTACGTAATCCGTCGGTTCACTTGAGCTTATTGCGTACGCATGGATTTCGCGGAACGCGTTTTCTAGCCAACGCACGGTATTGGCACCTGTGGCACTGGACGTATCGCGAAACTCGCCTCTCTCCCGAGTATAGCAAAATTCCTAAATCTACGCGCGTTTTCCGTCTGCAGCTCTATATAATTAAATCTATCACCAACCCGATGTTGTTGTTGCTGCGACTGCTGCTGCTGCGATTGTGGGTCTTGCTCCTGTTGCTGAGAATGTTGCGACTGTGGTTGCTGCGACCGATGTTGCTGCTGTTGAGGTCTTTGGTCGGCTACATTCTCCGCAGTATTGTGGAGAAATTCTTCCCCACTAGCGTTTCTTCCAATTACAGCTTCAGCAAGTCCAGCGCCAGTTTGAACTGAAAGATGAAATATTTTTATTAATCATTGCTGTCTTATATTCTGTTTTATTTTTCTTTTCTTTTTACTAATACGCGAAAACGCCGACAAAAGATATAATATACTAACTAACTCACCAAGTTACCCCGCGATATTTCCCGCCCAGTGATATTAATTATGCCCTCCATGGTAAGGTATTGGCATAATGTATATCATCTAAAATTATTTTGTTTTATATTACTTCGAAATAAAATAATTTAATAATAATATTAATAATAATTACCATCATACTCTGGCGAAGCAACTCTGACTTCTCTTTCCTCGGCGTCATTTTCTATTTCCGCCTCCTCTTCATTATCCTCCACTTCACCGCCTTCATCCGATTCCTCTTCATCTCCTTCTTCCTCATCTTCCATCGCTTCCTGCTCTTCTTCTTCTTCTTCTTCTATTTCATTTTCCTCTTCTTCTTGATCTTCTGCCTCCTCTTCCTCCTCTTCCTCATCTTCGTCTGTATCCCCTCCTCATCTTCTCTTAATGCTTCTTCTTCGGTTTCCTCCTCTTCCTCCTCCTGCGTCGCTCTTTCCTCTCTTTCTTCTTCATCCTCCGTCTCGTTTGCTTGCACTAAAAATAATATTTTTGTTATTAATTATGCTAAATAACTATATGTTAGTTTCTCCAAGTCTATTTTTAAAACTTACCTGAGTAAATATAGCCTCATCGGCTGAGGATGGAACTCTGTCAAAATTATCTCGAGTATCCTCGTCGTCATCTAAATATATAATAACAATTGTTATTATTATTATTATTACAATAACTTTATAACACGATATTTTTAAATTTACCTGATGATTCACCGACGGGGGTGTATCGAGGTGATGGTGGCTCCGCAACTAAGTCCGCGATTTCAATTCGTGGTCTTCCTAAAAAATTTTCTATATTTAATATTTGATAAAACTGAGAATATTTAATTTTCTCCACGAGACGATGCGTGTCTCATGCTTACTGTACGTAGAGTTACTTACGGGCTGCTACGGCACCTTGAAGCTCCTCTTCTGCGCGTCGTCGTCTCGCCCCGTAATTTCGCTCAAGAGGCGCCGCACGACGAGGCGGTAGCGGCTCAACCCTGGCTACGTGTCTTACAACTGTAAAAATAAATATAATTAAATAATATCTAAAAACACTTACATTAATACGGTCAATTTTAAATTTACATCAAATTTACTTACCTTCTCTTTGACGCAAGAAGTCAGCTATATGACCCCCGCATCATTTTCAAAAACGCTTTATTCTGTTGTCGCGTTTCAACGTGACGTCGAATTATATTTTCCAACGTCACGTTGCCATTACAGTGCCCCAGCCTGTGCATAACACATAGCAATGTGCTGGAGCACTCCTTAGCGAACTTGTCGAACAATGCGTAGTTCGACGCGTCATTGTCACGCGCTATCTTCTTAAAATAGTGACCCTTCACTATTTTATTATTAAAATTACACGCCACGATAAAAATTTAACAATATCGTCGCGCAACATTTTCACTATTTTCACTTTTTCACTCGCAATAAAAATTGCACTTACAACGTTTGTCGTAGTACAACGAAAAACTCTCGACTTATAACTGGAGAGTACGAAAGCCGAACTAACGCTTAGCTTTCGTGAAACTTAACATTTATACGCTGCATCTTCCAAATATTTCAAAAGCGAGGAAAAAGAAAATGAATTTATCTCGACAACTCAGCCTTCTTTCGAATTCTGATTTTTCTAGTTAGTCCTATCTACTGTTCTGTTTTATTGCTAGACAAAACCCTCGTTTCGTAGATTCATCTTATAGTAGATAATGTTTCCTATTCTTTGATTAGAAAAAATCATACTCTTGTCAAAAGTTGACATTTGAAAAATCAGGCTAAAAGCCAAACCTTAAAAATTCTTCTAACAAAAGCATATTTTGACATTCTTTCCTGTCGATAAAACGAAAGGCTCGATAAAAGTTTAATCTTTGACTCCTATCTAGAAAAATCACGCTCACCGCAAAGGATGATATTTTTGATAACGGAAGTGAAGGAAGTCATTTATCTGGAAAAAGTCAGTAAGTGCAAGTTATCACATGTCCGAACAACTTATCGTAAGTGCGCACGCTCACGTCTTTGTCGTATTAGACATATCCTCGTGATATTTTAAATCATATCGCTGTAAGATTATTTCTCTTAGAAAATTTAGAAAAATTTAAAAATGTTTTTAATTTTTAGCTGCGCGCGCAGACTCGTGTCTATATTGTTGCAACGTCGCAAACAGAGTCGACGTGGTCAACGATACCCCGTACTGAAAATCATTCAAGTCTCCTCGTTCGAAGTGTTAACTTCGTTAGAGAGTAACCTTGTGTTTTTATTACTGTTAGTCCTGTTACTTTTCATCAGTTTCGCCGTTCGATAGAACAAAGTAAAAAGAAGAAGATGGCTAACCAGCAAGCTAGTAATAACTCTGCAAAGCGAACAGGGATTCCCGATATCAGCGAGATGCATAACGACGAGAGGAGAAGCGAACGCTTTCCCATGTTACTGACAACAACGTATGGACTCAACAATTCACATACGAAAAGGATACTCGTGGGACTGCAAACTACTAAAAAGGGAATCTTTGAGCCTGTAGTGAAATTAAGCGGGAGCAACGCTGACGGAGTATATTTTGATGCGGAATCGTGGCTGCAATTTCAAGAAAACATGGGAGTTATGAGCGACTACTTGAACGCGAATAACAAATTCAAACCGGAACCTGTAGTAATAAAAATATCTCAGTCATCTTTACCTCATCCTACGGGTCAAAGTCGCTATTGTTGACGTACAAGGAGAAAGAAAAGTCAGATTCTGCGGAAAATACCAACGAGGAGGGCGAAGATTCAGCACCACCGATGAAGAAACGGAAACTCTATGCCGTAGCAATCGTGATGCAGAAAACTACCTTCCTGGGCCTGGAGAACGTAATGAAGTGCGTGGATGCTTATTTAGAACATTTAAAAACTTTAAGCAATATCGTCAACGAGTGCGCTCACTATTTAATCAAAGAAATAGAATTGAAACTTCCGAAAAGTTACGTAGATCGCGATATTATAAAACTAACGTTAAAAGGAAACTATAGTGAAATCGAACGCGATGTACGTACTCAAATTAAGGATTTAACTTTTCTTGATATGTACTTTAATATAATATTTTTAGAAATAACTTTACTGCGCTTCGACGAAATCGTCCATATAATTCTGTCAAATCACAGGTCATAATTTGTACAATTTCATGATATAAACGCACTCTTTGCAGCGTCATATTTAATCATGCATTTTTTAAAAAGTATAAATCTTCGTATGATTAATGTAAGAATAATAATAAATAGTTTGTAAGATTATGTAACAATAATAATAGTTTCACAAATTTTTCTTTATAATAAAAGAAAATGCGTGATGAAACCATCTATTCAATCATGTAACTTAAAAATGTAAGAATATACTCGTAGATGTATGAAAAAGTTGAATGTTTCAATAAATACTCTTTGTAACTTTTAAAACCGAATTATTTTTTCACTCGACCTACCTAATGCCAAGACTCTATCTCCTGCACGTAGTAACGCTAAAATCGTAAAGTGCTTCCTTTTGATAATTATCTTTTCTAAACGTACCATACCTTTGAAAGCATATGTATATCGTAAAAGGCGCTTCCGTCCTTTCTATCGTAATTTTCAGATAAGACCTTTCGACTTCTCAGGCCTCTTTTACCCGTTCCGCAATTTGCTGCTAAATTTTTCCCAAAATACCTGTTTTTCAACCAATCCGCTCCTGGGGCAGTGGGGAAACCAATAAGCACACTCTAATTCCTCCCGGAGCCATCCCCTTTACTTCCCAATAAAAACGCTCCTGATATCGTCAGGTCTTCCCGCCCCTCCCCGGTCCTGATATCGTCCTGGTCCCCAACGCCCCGCTCCAAATTTCGTCAGACCCTCCTCCACTTGGCCCTTTACTGCTAGCGTCCCTACCCCCACCATTTCACTGATAAGACTGGCGCCAGTGACGTCATTTGTTTTGACGCCCCATGGCTAACCATA